>NW_021639879.1:63784-68645 GCF_002087225.1 Trypanosoma theileri
AAAAAAAAAAAAAAAACACTTTCAGTCAAACCAATCGATACATTCCTTTCAAAGGTTGCCGATATTTATTATTCTCTCCCAAACGATCTCTTAAGCATCAGTAGCCTTTCTCACATTACCAATACATTTGGAACCCAAGACTGTAGAAATAAGGGAAAAAAGTCATTTACTGTCCACAGATGAGGAACTTGAAGTGTCCCATTTTTCCTTCACCGTAAGAATAGACGAATCTGACACAGCAGTGAGTTTCATCTTTATGCTGCGATGCGCAGTGATAAGTTGCCATAAAGGATTATTATCGCTTACTCCTGCGATTGTCTTTGCAAATAACAACAGGGAAGCACCAAATAAGAGAGAAAGTACTATTGTTCGCACGCCATGATAAGTCAATACCTAGAGAACTATTAGTAAAGAAAAAAAAAAAAAAAAAAAAAAAAAAAGAATTCATGCGACGAAAGAAAGAAAACAACAACAACGACACGTATTGTATTGAAAAAAAAAAAACTTTAAACAACAGCGTCATCTGCATCAACAGTTGCCCCTATATATTTTCTTTCAATTCGTACAGTGCGGTACAAGAAAAACAGAAGACATGGTAAACAGCAAAACGAGTAGTAGTCTTCCAACTCATCAGAATAGAGACTAACACCAATTTTTTTTTTCCTTTTACTTCCTCTGGTGAATGTAAAACGGGCCATCCATCGTACACCACTCCACACTTAGTTCTTGCCAACGATAATCTGTCATGGAGAAAAGTTCAAAAGCTTCTGGGTCACGAATAGCGGCAACAGAACGACTATGCGGATAGAGATCATCAAAGCAGAGAATTCGCGTTCCAACTGGTACACTGCGGAAGCGTTCAGAGAGATAATGGGTTAAAGATTTGGGAAATAACAAATTAGAAAGAAGTATTGCTGTTTTTCCTTTCTCCGAGTCAAACAATGTTTTATTAGCGAGAATTTTTGTCATGTCTTCATTTATTATTTTCACTTCAGGCATTTTTTTTCCCAATAAGGATTCAATTTTTGGTTTGAGAGTTTCCCATGCAGATTTTGCAAGATTGGCATTGTGTTCACTGATCTCCACACCCACACAACGAGCACCTGTTAAAATAGCCACTTGAAATAAAACAGATCCATTACCACAACCAAGATCATAAAATGTATCTTCAGAAGTTATTTTCATTAATTGAACCATGCGAGAAACAAAAGTTGGTAAAAGTGACTTTGCACAAAGATGACGTGAACCAGCGACTTCTGTGATCCGCTTAAAATGTAGACTACTGTAAACGCTATCCATAAGACGTTCAAAAAATACACATTGACAGCATTGTGAAGTACAGTGATAACAACCACTATCGTTGGGATCAAGTCGCAAGGGCAACCTGTAAGGATTTTGTGGAGAGCCGTTACCCTGTTCATTATGGGGTGAGGCCTGAAGAGTTGTTGCATCATCTGCTCTACCATCAATCTTAGAAACAACTCCAACCTCAATTTCTGGTTTGTCTGTCATCATACTTCGACAGCGCTTGCGTCGAAGAACTAGCCCGGTCATTTTTCTGATAAGTTAATGGTTTTAAAAAACCTTGAATTGCTTTTTGTTATAATAGAAAAATATATATATAAAAAAAAGAAAACAGATACATAAATATAATATATTATACATATACATCAAAAGGATATTTAAAGCAAGAATAAAATTCAAAAGTTCTAATTTTCTTTTTTTCTTTCTTTACTGTATATATTATTTTCAGAAGGAAATATATATATATATATATACGCACGTGAGAAAAATTATCTTTTCAGGGATTCAAGACGCTTTTGTAGCATTTCCTTTTTCGCATCAATAATCTTTCGATGAAACTCCTCCTCTGAAGGCAATTGGATATCTACAATGTAATCATCAGTATCATCATTACGAGCCCTTTTAAAAGGAGCACCACCATCTTCCTGCGCAAATTCTAGACGTAACTTGCGTTCGGCAGCCATTTCAACATCACGAAGAGAACCTTCCGAGTCAAACGCAGCTAGTCGCTCAAGGTATTCGTTGCTTGACTGAGGTCCTTCATCTCCGGAAAATTCAGAGGAGATAGAATTTGATTCAAGCTCATCTAAGTTATCCTCAGTAACTTCTTTACTATTTTGAGTAGTTGCTTTTTGAGCTTCTACAAGTCCCTTTGCACAGCCAAAATAGATTTTTTTAGAATGTGGCATTTTATAATCTTTCCCACTAAGAAATGCTAAACGTTTTTCCCATAGGTTTTTTTTAGTAATAATATTATTTATATCGTCATTTTTGGCACGAATTACTACTTCTCCATGAGTTTCAATGCTAAGCAATTGAGTATTTCGCATTTGGGCAATTTTATCGCCAATTTCTTGCTTTAATCTAAAAAGTGCATATTTTACTACATTGACATCTGTGACCTCTAGAGGATTAGATGGAATGCTGCTAACACCCAGACGTGAAAGACGTTCTTCTTCAGCCTTGCGTTTTGCCAACTTGTAAAGCAAAGTGCCTTTTCTCTCATTTGTTCTCGATAATGTTCCCTCTATCTCCCGTAAATAATCCTGCATAGCTCTAAAATCTGAATTAATACTAATAATAATAATAATAATAATAATAATAATAATAATAATAATAATAATAATAATAATAATAATAATAATAAAAACAACAATAAAACAAGAAAAAAAAAAAATACTGGATAACAAGAACAACAACAAGCAAAAAAAAAAATAGTGATAAAGAGAAAAAAATAAACACAAGGCAATACATTTCCCCCAGGTAAATTAGTAGGGGATCTAAAAAAAAGTATTTATACCATAACACTCTTCACCCTAATCAATACAAACTCGCTCAATCAACCTTGATAAAACGATATATATAGCGCACAAACCAGAAACAAGCAAGAAATCCTACGGCACCAGTTGTTACTGCGAAGAGAAAACTCAGTAACGCCATATAGCCCAAATACATAATCATTGGAATCAATCCATCTATATGTAAATTACCTACAACGACATAGAAAATTGAGTACATAAATAAGAAAACTCCAGAACTTGCTCCTATGAAAAAAGATCTCCACCACCAACGATAGTCTTCAGCACACAAAGAAAGATAGACCATGACTATGGAAATTTCTGACGTAGTCAGGAGTAAAATAACGGCAACAAGTAATAAAAAGCCAAAAACGTAATAATACCTGTTCAGCCATAGTGCACCAAGAATAAAGTAAACTTCAATAAAAACAGCTGCAAAAGGGGGAAACCCAGATAATAAAATAACTGATTTCGAAGTATACCAAGGTTGTAGAGGTACATGACGTGGAATTTGGTTAAAAGTTGAAGGTACTGATATGGTACTTCGCTTAAAACCCAATATAGCTCCCAAGAAAACAAGTGGAATATTGATAAAAAACCACATTCCCATAATCACAGTAAGTGAAAAAAAAGGAACGGCTCCACTACTTGATTGTGACCACACAAGAAGATTTATAATAAAAAAAGTACCAAATGCTAATCCAGGAATAATTGTACCTGTGGCAAAAACATACTTCCATTTAGTTGCATTCCACAATTTCAGTAATCTTGCTGATGTGTAACCTGCGTACAATCCCAAAAATGCAAAACACACGAGTACAGCAGTAAAAAGACTACCACGACTTTGTGGAGAGAAAAAGCCCAAAGATGCGAAGATAAGTACAGTACAAGCCATACCTATAAGTTGTACACCGGTACCGGTAAAACAAGCAAGTATCCATCCATTTGGTGGAGGTCGAAATACATCCCGATTGAGTAATTTCCATCCACTATCTTCAGGAGCATCATTTTCATCCAAATCAATACCACTTATTTTACTTAAATCCCGACGAACAACTCGAATCATAGTTGCAGCAATAAGAATTGTAAGAAATGCGACAAAAAAAGTGGAGTTTATAATGGAATACCAATGAATATTGTGCCTATGAACATTTAAATAAACATCCCATCTAGAAGACCACTTGTCATCACTTCTAATCCATGTTACACCATAACTCCAAGTTATACGATCCTTTAACGCAGATAAAGGACGTGAAGAAGATATCGTTTCCTTATTTAATGGTATTTCACATCCATGTTCAGGTTGGTGTTCATAAGAATAGGGTTCCCCTACAAAAGACAATATTCGGTACTTTGTCACAACATCTCCAGAAGTAGTTTGCACTTCTTCTACCGTATATTTAATAGTAAAATGTATATGATTGTATACATACATAATATCATTATGCACATATCCGAGAGGAATCCCAATTACGTACTCATTTTTCTCATTTACTTCTGCAAGAGGAAGTCCATCTAAAAGCAAATTAATACGGTATTTAGCCTTTATTGCTTTTATTAAAAATTTCCTTTGTTTCTCATTTGCAATTTCTTTTTCACATATCTTTTCACAGGTTACATTATGTAGTAGTCGGACATTTTCATATGGGGAGGATTTAATGCGATCTCCCATAAGAACACCTCCAATATTACCAGATTTCCCACCTATTGGTGCCTTTGGAAGACATGTAGGAAAAACATTGTAGTAATCATACGGCAAATGTGTCCTAATAGAGGTGAGAACATTTACTTGAATAGGAACAATTTCATCTTTAGAAAAACTTTGTGGATGAACGTTCGGCAGTGAAACGGCAGAAGCCTCACGCACACCAATAATCAAAGCAATAATCAGAACGCTTAAAATCTTGGCAAGAGTATAAATTCTCATTATTGCAATGCTTAAATATTAAGGTTAACACGGAAAGATACGGCTAACAATAAAAAAAAAAATAAGAGACAAAAAGAAAAGAAAACGTCATCAAAGGAAAAAAAAAAAAAAA
>NW_021639879.1:68700-75965 GCF_002087225.1 Trypanosoma theileri
GCAAGCGTAATCGCATGCACCCCTGCATACAATTCAAAAAGAAAAAAAAAAATACAAAAAAAAAAACGAACCACATCAAACACAACAACCACAACAAAACAGCGGCACAGAATCGACCCGACGAGCGCCGCCGCGACCCCACGCCCCACCACGAAGGCAAGAGAATAAAAAATATACAAAACCCGCCCCCAGGAAGCAAAACGAAAAACAACAATCGAACGGGCACTCAGAACCCAAAGAAAAAAAAAAAAAGAAAAGAAAAACAACCATCAAGACTGCTGCCATTCGGGTTGGGAATTCTGGAGGAGGTGGTGCGGCGCTTCCGTCCGGAAGTAATCCCTGCGGCGCGGGGCGGCGCAAAACACCACCGGGTTACCAGCTGGGGGAGGGCGGTTTAACCGGGTGGCCGCCGCGGAAACGGGCAAGCGCCGCCCGGATTCGCTATTGGTTTTTCTCGGGTTCGCTGCGGATGTGGTGCCGTTTCTTGGGAAAAGTTGACATTTTTTTTTCTTTTTTTTGGAGGGTGGGTGCTCAAAGGCGTTTATGTGGTGCGTTGTTCTGGAAATCTAGTTGTTTCAACACACCTCCGACCAACAGAACTGTCGTCACTGGATGCGTGCTTGGTTCCTCCAAATTACTTATTGCCAAAAAAACAAATAGTGCACGCGGCTGATTGCATTAAACATCCTCTTGATGATTAAGTTCTTCCTGTTTAATACTACAATAAGAATAAAAAAAAGAAAAAAAAAAAAACGTTGCTGTAGCATCCCCATCTTCAATCTAGAGAATATCCCTGGTATGTGAGACATGGGAAGTGCAATCAACCCAATCTTACATGTTGCCAATGAGATGTGCTCAGGTGAGCCGCAACGCCATTTGTACTAGTTAGGGTTCTAATTGAAGTGATGATCTTGTAGGATGCACAAGTATGACTTCACACATTCGATGGTTCTATAATTGTTTTGTAAATACAAATGAAAAGCAAACAAACAATCATGCCTACAATATCCCAATGCCTGAAATATTTAGTGAATCACCCATCGACATAATAAAAACGGAGAGGTATGGGAATGTTTTTTTTTTTTAATTCTTATTCCCAATTATTGGAGGGATGAAGGTTTATATGCATGGATGATATTACACATGTATTTTTTGTTTGGGGTTTCTTTCCATTACACAATGCAGTATTGTGTAACTAAGGGAAAATAAACACATGACGAGATAATCTTATCTTTGTGCCATTGCCCTCCTGCAATGGGAGGAACAAACAAATTAGTGTGTCTGTGTGCGACCTGTCATCTGGGTGGGGTTTTCTTTTTTCGTAGTGTAGACTGAGAGTAAATATGGAATACTCTCAGTGCTGTTCAAGTGTCCACAAGAATGTGGGCACGATGGGTGGGTATGGAAGAGAAAAAAACAACCACAACTACAACTCTTCTTTATACTTGGATATACTTGAAGAAGAAAAAGATGGACACCAATTACTTGACGTTTTGTTCTTCTGTGTTTACGTTTATCAATACTAGGGTTTGTGTACACCTCAATGTTAAACAAATACCACGCATGGAACACTTAAGTGCACAATTCATTTCCATGACGAATGTTTGCTTACCTTTTGTTACTCTCTTGTAGTGTACATCCCCTTTTCCTGTGGTTACAAATTACTCATGACCAGTAAATATAAAGTCAGCCTGACTTGGTTTAAACCACAATGATTTATTTTCTGCACATGAGAGAATGTGCGAAACCACAATCATGATGTTGGAATTAACGGCACAATGAATGGACTTACGATGAAATCCACTAATGATTTGTAGCTGTGTGTGTATGTCTGTTTATTTTGTGAATTCTACAAAGTGTTAGTGTTTTGTTTTTAAGACTCTTGCGCTGCATTCATCTGGTGGATACGATAAGGGCTAATGAAAGGCTTTGTTTATTTTTTTTTATTGTTACTAACAGTGCCCTCTATCTCTATTTACAGTGTAGTTCACCTCTTGTGTGCTTTCTTTCCGTCTTTTCCTTTCTCCACAGAATAGCTGCAAGCAATCCACCACTAACAAGTAATCAAACAAACCAAGCAGCATGATGAAGCGGATGAACACAGGAGTACAATCGATAGAGCTGCAGTTTTGTAACGAGCAAGAAGAGTACTGCGTGCGTAACGACACACACAACGTGATGCCCTCCGAGCATTATGGGAAATCTGGAACACTGCAACGATGGGAGAAGGAGAAGAATACAACGTCATCACTGTTCCATCAAAGGCTGTCGTTGCAACAGGTGCTGCGTGTCCTTGTGGTGTTATGGCTACTACTGCCCATACCAAACCCATTCCTCTGCTATGCCGAAGCTTTTGGCATACATATTGTGACAAACATTACCGATTGCTTTCCTAATATTGTGGTCTCCCCCAGTCAAACAACACAATACTGCGATGTGGAGAATGCCGAAATTCTGGGTGTATCCAAGTTTATAAGGACTGGGTATTTTAACTCTGTACTAACATTCTTTCCTGCATGGCCACTTTCTGTGAAGGGAAAATATCTCATTTCATTTGTGCCCAACAGTGAAGCTTTGTCAGGGGATATGAAACTTGTCGCTGTGAACAGTATTCCGGGAAAGGCTTATGATCAACTTTCGAACAGATTCCCCTTGAAGTTTATGAATATCAAAGAAACAAAGGCATGGTTTGCTTCTACCAGTGCCTATTATGGGTTGAAGACAACGGCGCGGACAAACTTCCTAAATTCCAGTAACATTCAGAACTACCTGCTGGTTCCTCCTCAGTCAGACTGTGATGCCATGGCAAAAAAATGTAGTGCTGCTACTGGATGCTACAATTTGGCGATTTCTGCACCCTTTCCCATTCCTGGGAACTATTCAGTATGCTTAACAGCGAGTGGATGGCGAGGCCACTACTTGCCGTGGGGTGCAATTCCCCTCGAAGTGAGGGTGCTGGTGCCAAGCGAACTGTATGTGAACGCTCTCGGGAAAAACACGCTGTTGCTCCAGGACGCAGTGACAGGTGCGAATGGGGCTGATATGAACAGTGTGTTCCTGGTGAAGTGCCCAGAGAGTGGGTGTTCACGCGTGAAGCTAAACAGTGGTGATCTAATAGTGAGTGTTGATGTGTGTAATGGGACCGCTGTCACGGATCGTGTGTACTTCTCTGCTGATGGTACTCTCAATTCTACAACGGCAGGTGACTACGCTGCCTGCGCGGATTACGGTGCAGAGGTTGGTATTCCCCCAGCTGCACTTCCAGTAAGAGTATTGCAGGATCCCTTTGCTTTCAGTGTCACTGTGAAGGCAAACACGTCGGTGACGATCAATGTGCGTGGGGGTGATCTCTCATGGAGGAAAGAGTCATATGAAGTGTGTGCGCTGCCACCGGATACACGGTGTGAATCTGTGGCTACTGTCGGGAAATTTCTGTGTCAGAGTAGTCTCTTCCCAAATTCTCCATCTGTTAATTTTGACATCTCGAGTTTGCAAAGTAAGTATAAACTGGGTCCTGACAATGTGACATTTTGCTTTGTTGCATCTAATGTGACATTTAACGGCCGCCGTTATGTTTTGTCGCATGATGTGAGGAAACCGTTTTTTCCGGAGGTTGATTCAACAGCTCCTGTACCGGAGGGTGACTCAGCAGTGGTGCCAAGCTCGAATAAATTATCTGTTGGTGCCATTGTTGGTATTGTTATCGCAGTTGTGGTTGTTCTTGTTATTGTGGCTGTCATTCTGTTTTTTGTACTGCGTCGGCGACAACAACAAGAACAACAACGAAAAGAAAAGGTGCGGAAGGATGCTATGGAGTCTCAGTACACAAGTAAAACAGTTGCCAAGAAGAACACTCGGAACCCTCTGAAATCTGCTACAAGGGCTGGATCTTCAACATATTCTGCTGGATCTAGATATTCATTTGGTTCTGTACAACGTGATAATAACGCCCAGAATACTGATGATACTGTTAGCAGCGTACTGTCTTGGGGTGACGCTGGACGCAGCGAAGGACAGATGCGGGATTCACCCGTACCTTTTTACGATACATATTCAGCACATATTTAGTCCACCGTTACAGAAGTTAATGATGATTAGGGGACTTGTGAGGGAAACTTTCGAGCAGCAACAGAGGAGATATCAGTAGAGAATGAATCGCCTGTCGTTTGCCGAGAGGAGTAAATTATTCACTGAGAGTCTTGAATCATGTATGGGGCATTCTCCGACCGCCTCCGCCAACCTAGGACCCTCTTGAAGAACAAGCTGAGTTTAATCGCTTCCCACAAAGGGGGAAACGGATTTGTTTCCAAGGAAGGCACCGAGAAGAATTATTCACCACTGTGTTTTTGTGTGTGTGAGTGGTATGATGGATATGGAGTGGAGTTCTCTGCAAAAATAGAAGAAAAAACATTCACCAACGAGAGAGTTTGGTTGTGCATTCCTGTGGGTTGATATTACTATTAATGATGGTATGTAGGAATTAGGGAGCTGAGTGCGGTATTTTTTTTGGGAGACCTTTGCCATTGATTGAGTCAAAACAAGGGATATGCATGTGGATTACAGGCACAGGTAATGGTGAGAGTCATGTTAGAATGAGAATCTACATTAAACGAATCCTTTCGCTACTGCTTGTTGTAAATAATGATATGGAGATAACATTGATAACAGCTATGAGGAGGATTGTAACTGCAAAGCAAATGTGGAGAGAGGTAGGGAACAGTGATGAATGGAATGAAGAATAACGGATTCCACTGGAGTCACTGGTGTGAAAAAAAAAAAGAAAAGCAGTACAAGAACAATACCACACGCTGAATGGAACGATTATGACAATAAAGAATGATCGTGAGAAAAGTTTTTCAACACAATAATGAATGCTAATATTGCATGGACAAACAATGGCATTTTGTTCTGCATCGTGTTTGAGTTGCTTGTATTATTTATTATGAGCTACGTGGATTGCACTATCTGCAGAAACGTGATTATTTGATGTTGATGTCTTTGTAAACTGTGTTGACATCTTCTGTTGTAATTACGCTTGCAGAATAGTCAATGGTATCGTTAATAATTTACGACCTCTGCAACGGTGTAAATACCATCACAAAGGAGTGGGCTCATATGAAGATCAAAAAGTGTGTGTATGAGGTCTGTATGCATCAAAAACAAAAACACTCTTCAGTGTAAGAGAACTCTGTGAGATGACAGTAAACCCAACATTGTATAAATAAAAAGAGAAAAAAAAAAACAATAAATAGATAGAAACGTTTCTTTAATCTATGTTATTCCCTCTCTCTCTACCTTTACATTGATTGTCATGGAGTAGTTAGTACCCCAATCGCAATCATATTGTTTTCTGTATTCCGATAAAATGAAAGGAAAAAAGGAAAAAAAATATTCCACTGAAGTGCCACCTGAATGACAGAAAAGAGGAAAAAAACGAGACATAAATGGTCGAGCGATGAAACTAATAATAAAGGAAAAAATGACAATGAGTAATATATTTTATCTTTTTTTCTTTAACTACTGTTGTATGGTGTTAACATCGGTGTCACAGTAGTGTCAAACACTGATAATGATGGTAAAGTGGGAACATGTGAATACACTAAACAGCATGACGTATTATATTTTTTTTTTGTAGATATGAGAAGGTGAACTTGGTATTTGAGTTCCATTTTTTCTTTTTATTTGGGGATTGAGAAACAGTTAGCCTAGTATTCTTTTATATGTTTTTATTATTATATTTTCGTTTTATTTTTCAATCATCGTTACCCAACACCACCTTTCTTTTCCTCGCCTTGAAGAAAAATGAGGAACCGTTTGGCGCACCTGTTTGTGAGTTTACCTAGGTGTGAATTAAAGAGATGGTGACAGTAAAATTAGGGAGGTGTTCTTGCCATTGTGTTTACTTTTTTGATTCTCTCTCTATATATGCCTACTTTTCTTTCCACTCTATTATTATTTTTTATCTGCGTTGGCCCCTGAATACGATGAGGGGGCAATTCTGTAGGATTCTTTTCCATGGTTAACGTCAACTCATTTGCTCTGCTCAGCTCAGAGTGTGAAAGAGAGAAAGTGGGATCATCAGAGTGAGTGTAAACGAAAAAAAAAGGTGTGTAATGTGTATGTGTCTCTCTTTCTCCATAATTTCCTTATTTAGGCAGATAATAGTAAAGTGAACAGGAATAAGACATGGTAATGGTGCAGCAGTGGGTGTGCTCCTTTACGAGTTCATTTGCAGTTGAATAGACAGAACAGCCTGTAAAGGGGAGTATGGTCTGTTTTATTATCAACAATGGGAGTGTTTGATGGTGTATAAGTGAATGCACTGGAGTGGATCAAAAGATTGATATTGAATATGAGGGATGTGATTTGTGTCACCTCTTGTGCGCCAGTTAATCTGTGTTAGTGTGTTTATTATGTCACTCTGAATGGATTGTGTTTCCATTGATGTTTGCAATTGGGCACTCTGTCTGCGGCATTGTTTCTGGTTTGCTATGGAAATGGTGGGTTTGAGTTGTGTTCATTCTAATGGGAGTATACACCGCCGTGAAGGGCAATATTGGTAACTGGGGAATCGCAATCAAACGACAGCAGAACAAGAAATACACTGGATAGCCCAATGGAGTGTGGAACAGTGAAGATGATGAAATGGTGCAGTGATGTAAAGAAGGGGAAATAGAAGTATAGTGGATTGGATAATAACTTTCCTATGCACATACATATACATATTTATTTATTTATTCTGGTGTATTTGCATGTAATAGTATTTGATGCAACTGCAGTTGGTACTCTGCTTCCCTCCCCCTCCCACACATATATACGCACACATTATCTCCTCATTGGGATACTGAATTTCTCAGTTGTGTGTGTGACACTTTGTTTCATTCACCTGACAGATGTTCTGCATATGTACAGCCATAAATTCATTTCGTACACTATTACTCATCCGATTGGGATTTGCAAGGACATTTTGTTTTGCCTTTTTGATGTCTGTGGTATTCTTGCAGATTGTGGTTCCAGATCGGCTGGTAATCAGTGAGGGTTTGTTTAAACAGTTTTAGGGCTGTTACTGCACTCTCTCGTTTGTTTTGTCTCTCTACTCTTTTTTTTTCATTCATTTTGATTTGTTGTTGCAGAAGTGACTCTGCAATCAACAGAAAATCAAAAAATACAGTGAGAGAAAAAGGAATAGAAGTAAAAGAGAGAATGGAGTTTCGTTTGATTAGTGAGGAGATTGATATCACTGTTAAAGAACATACACATGATGA
>NW_021639879.1:80471-86167 GCF_002087225.1 Trypanosoma theileri
GAGTCTGTGCAGTCTGTACAGTCTGTACAAACTGGGTGCTGACAAAGTGACCTTTTGCTTTGTTGCATCTAATGTGACAGTTAACGGCCGCCGTTATGTTTGGTCGCGTGATGTGAGGAAACCTTTTTTGCCGGAGGGTGACTCAGCGGTGGCGTCAAGCTCGAATAAATTATCTGTTGGTGCCATTGTTGGTATTGTTATCGCAGTTGTGGTTTTTCTTGTTATTGTGGCTGTCATTCTGTTTTTTGTACTGCGTCAGCGACCACAACAAGAACAACGAAGAGAAAAGGTGCCGATAGATGCTGTGGACTCTCAATCCACAAGTAAAACAACCACAGTGGAGACTACTCCGAACCCTCTCATGAATCCTCCTGTTGTTGCTGCTGCAGGGATTGAGTTGCAACATCATCCTTTGTCTCATACGCCTGCAACAGAGATGGAGACACATGCCCGTTCTCAAACACCTCTAGCAATGCAGTGCCATGACAGAATGACACCCACCACTGTTACCGCCGCAGTTGAAGTGAAAGAGCACCGTAACGAACTCCCTCGTGTAACGCGGGATGAGGATCCTTCCAGACGTGTTGCCGCTCCTCCAGCTAAGGATGCATTGCGACAAAAACACTTTTTGAGAGGCTCACTCCCTAATACCAATCAATCTTTGGGTAAAACGCCTATCAGATCTGATGTGCTGGGAGCTCCAAACTGCACACCACATCAGGTATCAAGTGAAACTGTGTTGACGACTCCCGTTGAAACTGAAGTTGTGCGTAAGACTGGGGAGGAGCAAATGACCTCTAAAACAATAAAACGTCAGTCTGACAATGCAATGATGACACTTTGCAATGCGGTTGGTTCTCACCCTGATCCTGACGCAGAGAAGAATGCTGAGGGGAGTCACTCAGCAACTCTCCCTGCCCCTCCGTCCTCTGAAGGAGCAGGCACGTTACCAACTCTCAGTGAAACGAGTGTTCCCCATGAGGATGAGGGTGATATGACTCCTCAAAATACAGGTGGCTCTGCTTCCAATTATGATGAGCAGTATTTTCACGAAGTGATGTCGAGATTTCCCTATTTGTATGCTTTGGTGCGTTTTTTTGAGGGAGGAGAGTTTACTCTTGACGTAGAGGAAGATGCTTAGGAAAGCGACCCAGATTCTGAAACTGCCCCTTAACACTTTCCATGAGCAGACACATTCCCAGCTCGCAGTAAAACGAATATTTCCCATGAGGATGAGGGTTATATGACTCCTGATAGTACGGATGAGTCTGCTGTTGATTGCAGCAATCAGAAGTGGTCTGACAGAATGAGGCTGATACAATGCGATGGAAACCTTTCACATTTTAATGCTGATGCGGATAACACCAAAATAACACAGTCAAATACTGTCAATATGCCTGTTTATACAACAAGTTTGAATAAATATGCCTGCCAGTGATGTGAGACAGGACCACCCTCCCAGGAACACTACTGTTACCACTCCAGTGCCACCAGAATATGTTATTGAGAAAAAGGTATCCATCTCTGTTTACCACACTATTGCCCTCAGTGATAACAAATACTGCTGTATCTGAAAATGCAGTTGTTCCTGAACAAGGTGATGATGACGTCTAGAAGGATGTTGATATTCTTGATGGCCAAATGGGGAGGAGTGACATTCTGCCCAGTGAACAAGAGATGGGTGAGACACCCGCACCTCTTTACGACCCATGGGCACCAAATACTTTTTTTGTTCGTATAGAAGTTGATGATAATAATGATTCTGATGGGGAAACCTCCTAGAATGTAGTTTTGCGTTAGTTGGAGAGGAGATTTGAGTGGAGGGACTCCATACTGCATGTTTATCAAGAGCGTTCACTGAATGATTTATATGGAGAACCAGACATTCCCCCAGTTTTTTCCCCAACTGAGAATCACCTTGAGGACGAAAACACTGCAGTTAATCCCCCCAGAGAAACGAGTAGACAGTTGCGCCGACAAGGAAAAGGTTGAGAATAATGATTCGCCATTTTTTTTTTTTTTTGTGTGTGAGTGGTATGATGGACATGAGTGGGGTTCTCTGCAAAAATAGAAGAAAAAACATTTACCAATGAGAGAGTTTGGTTGTGCATTCCTGTGTGTTGTTATTACCATTAATGATGGCATCTAGGAATTAGGGAGCTGAGTGCGGTATTTTTTTTTGGGAGACCTTTGCCATTGATTGAGTCAAAACAAGGGATATGTGTGCACATTACAGGCACAGGTAATGGTGAGAGTCATGTTAGAATGAGAATCTACATTAAAACGAATCCCTTTGCTACTGCTTGTTGTAAATAATGATATGACGATAACATTGATAACAGCTATGAGGAGGATTGTAACTACAAAACAATGTGGAGAGAGGTAGGGAACAGTGATGAATGGAATGAAGAATAACGGATTCCACTGGAGTCACTGGTGTGGAAAAAAGAAAAAAAAAACAGTACAAGAACAATATCACACGCTGAATGGAACGATTATGATGACAATAAAGAATGATCGTGAGAACAGTTTTTCAACACAATAATGAATGCTAATATTGCATGGACAAACAATGGCATTTTGTTCTGCATCGTGTTTGAGTTGTTTGTATTATTTATTATGAGCTACGTGGATTGCACTATCTGCAGAAACGTGATTATTTGATGTTGATATCTTTGTAAACTGTGTTGACATTTTCTGTTGTAATTACGCTTGCAGAATAGTCAATGGTATCGTTAATAATTTACGACCTCTGCAACGGTGTAAATACCATCACAAAGGAGTGGGCTCATATGAAGATCAAAAAGTGTGTGTATGAGGTCTGTATGCATCAAAAACAAAAACACTCTTCAGTGTAAGAGAACTCTGTGAGATGACAGTAAACCCAACATTGTATAAATAAAAAGAGAAAAAAAACAATAAATAGATAGAAACGTTTCTTTAATCTATGTTATTCCCTCTCTCTGTACCTTTACATTAATTGTCATGGAGTAGTTAGTACCCCAATCGCAATCATATTCTTCTTTCTATTCCGATAAAATGAAAGGAAAAAAAGGAAAAAAAAATTCCACTGAAGTGCCACCTGAATGACACAAAAGAGGAAAAAAAAACGAGACATAAATGGTCGAGGAATAGTAATAAAGGAAAGAATGACAATGAGTAATATATTTTATTTCTTTTTTTATGGCTAATGAATAATGTAGACATCGGTATCACAGTAGTGTCAAACACTGATAATGATGGTAAAGTGGGAAAATGTGAATACACCAAACAATATGACGGATTATTTTCATTTTTGTAGATGTGCAATAGTGAACTTGGTATTTGAGTTCCATTTTTTCTTTTTATTTGGGGATTGAAAAACAGTTAGCCTAGTATTCTTTTATATGTTTTTATTATTATATTTTCGTTTTGTTTTTCATTCCTCGTTTAACGAACACCACCTTTCTTTTCCTCGCCTTGAAGAAAAATGAGGAACCTTTTGGCGCACCTGTTTGTGAGTTTACCTAGGTGTGAATTAAAGAGATGGTGACAGTAAAATTAGGGAAGTGTTCTTGCCATTGTGTTTACTTTATTTGGTTCTCTCTCACTCTTTCTCTTATTGTCTCATGTGTAGACTCAATCTGACTAATCACAACAATGCTATTTTACAAAAAAACAACATGATGCGCCTGGTCCGCCACACTGCAGTGTTACTACTCATTTACAGCAGTATCGTATCCCGTGCGGCAGAACCCCAACCCCAACACCAACGCTGTATCTTCAATGATGCCATGCGTAAGAGTGGATCCCCCCTGCAAAGGTGGTGTTGAGAAGTACAGAGAGCAGGAGATCGTGCATCTCATCAGATACACATTGTGTCATCGTCTGATAAATGGGAGTCACTCCGCATCAACGTGTCATCACTCGATCTGGACGATGAGAAGAAGAAGTACTGCAGGGAGCATCTCGAGGACCGTAAGAGTTATTTTAAGTGTTCTACGCTTTATTACCGTGAGGATGACGTTTTGAGTGAGGATAAGAAGAATACACTTCTCAATAAGATTCTTCCTGCAGCAATCAAGTTACACAGCGATCTTCTTCTCGTTAAGCAGTTGGAAACTCCCTTCAAGGTGCCGGATTTTGGCAAAACTCTTTGCTCTCACTTCACAGTTCCAACTACTCACATCAGTGAGGGTGTTAAAGACACATATATGGTGCTGTACGTTGCCGCTGGGCCCCCAAATGGCCTGGATGATATTTGGGCTGTTCCGTGTGCAGTTCTTGAGCAAGATGGACGACCTGTTGCTGCTGGTATTAATTTTGTTGTAAGGAATATTGTGTTTGAGCGGAGTGTTGCTCGGGTTACAGCACATGTGATTGCACATGCCCTTGGCTTCAGCTATGGGCGTATGAAAGCACTTAACATGATTTCAAATGTAACGAATAAGCGCAAGGACAACAAAGCGGTTGTAGTGAAATCAGAAAAAAAAAACGAAGGAGATGGCAAAGGAGTACTTTAACTGCAAATCATTGGAGGGAATGGAGCTGGAGGATGGGAAGAGCGAGTATGACCACTCACACTTTAACCGATGCATTGCGCGTGATGAACTGATGAGCACCTGGAATCTTAACGAGGCTGATAGTCGTACCATTGGAGTAATATCTATAAAGACACGAAGAAAAAAAAATAATAATAAGGCCCGTTGGGAAATGGGAGAACGAATGAGTTGGGTCAACAAGTCCGGCTCTGAGTTGTTGGAGAAGAAGTGCAAGGATCTCGACAAGACCAAGTCTCGTGCGCCCTTCTGCGAGGGATGGAGTGAGCGGTGTACGTCTGATCGTACAGGTGTGGGGGGTATTCTGCCAAAGTGAGTTCCTTGGATAATGCTGCTGTCATGTACTCTGATGACTACAGTTCATTTGGAAGCAGTTCCTCTTCGAGCGGAGGGGTGGAGGATGAGTGCTCTGTTGTTTTACTCTTCGCATCCTGCAGGATATCTTCCTACAAGTTAATCACTGGAGTCACGGGAGACAATTCCTGGTGTCTGGACGGTGAATCCCTAAACGTGACAGGGTATGGGGGTATCTCAGTCCCAGTGGGTGGTGTGTGCGTGGCAGTGAAGTGTGTACCATTGCCGCCAATGGAAGCAGCCTCACTAACCCAAAGATGAACGAAGAAGAGAAAAGGAAAGAAGCCACTGAGGTGAAAGAGGAAATGGCAGTAACATTGCCTAATGCGAATGGACAGCAAGAAGGCAAGGATGCGTTGCCTCCCACAGTGACATCAGAGTCCACTGTGCAGCTCAAGAATGGGGCCCACGGTTCTTCTACAGAGGGTATTGCAACAGGGAATGGGAAGACTGAGACTTTATCTTTACGCAAGGATACTCTCCAGGAACCCAATAAAAAAGACTCGAAGATGTATGGACACGTTCAGTCATCTACAGTGGATGACTACAAACATTCTTCTGCTTTGTCAGATGACAGAAGTGGTAAGAGTGAAGGGTCTTCCCCAAAGCGAAGGAAGGCCAGGGACCTCACCAATACCTATACTGGGTTTATGGGAGATATCTAGCCTCACGCTGAGGGCAAACTTGACGAAACTATGTTTCTTTCTATTCAGATGCCGTTTCTGCCTTTCATACTTGGCATTTCCATAATGGTATTTCCCTGAGCCGGATACAAAGCATGCTCTGCATCTGTTTTTTTTTTTT
>NW_021639879.1:86630-92218 GCF_002087225.1 Trypanosoma theileri
TATCAGAGATTTATTTGGCTTTATAATGTGCTTCCTTTACACACGGAGGTTAGTTTGAGTGATTGTTTCGCTACAGCAGTTATAACATATATTTTCTTTTCTTTTCTTTTTCTGTCCTTCTCTTTGCATTGCGATTTCACATGTGTATTTGTTTAGTTGTTGTTGGTGTTTGGCTGTTGGGGGATGTTCAGTAACGCGTGGGGTTAGTTTATTGGCCTCAGTGAAGGAAAAAGTGAAAGATATCTCTTGAAAAGAAAAAAAATCGGTGAAGACATGGTAGAGTAACAACTATCTGAAGCATGAATTCACATGCTATACATCCCTCTGAACATTTGGCAGTCATCTCTATTTGTGTGTGTTTGTTGTTGTTATTTTCTTTCTCTTTTCCACCCTTCTTGATTGGATCTTTTTTTTCTTCATTTTGTGGTAGACTAGCTGAGAGAACGGTAAATCAGACAATATTTTCCTTTAAAAGAACAATGCGCATTATGTCATCTACATGGTGTGTGCTGCTGCTGCTGCTGCTGCTGCTAGCGATTGCGGTTACCGCGTCGCATGAGCCGCGCTTCCACGTGCGTCCGCCCACCAATTGGGTCAGCGACCCCAGCGGGCTTTACCGTGACCCCATCACAAAACAGATGCACCTGTACATGCGGTGCAACCCGTACGGCGCGGTGTGGGGCAATATGAGTTGGTACCACTTCACCTCGATGGACTATGTGAAGTGGCAGGATCAAGGCATTGCACTAAAGAATGATAATGAATACGATCGCAGAGGTGCGTACAGTGGATCCATCACGCAACGCGCTGATGGGACACCCGTGCTGATGTATACGTGTGCTGCAGATGGTGACGTGCAGCGACAATGCATTGCTTTACCACCCAAGGAAGATGTCCAATCTGGTGGCAAACGTTCACTCAACTCGTTTGTTAAGCTTCCCACAAATCCTGTATTGACAGAGAATGATGTGCCTGGCCTTATTGGTCTGAACCACTTTCGTGACCCCACAAACTTCTGGGTGAACCCTGATAACACATCAGAGTGGCTGGTAGCTTTTGTAGCCAGTATTAACAAAGGTCCTTCTGGTGTAACTGCAGCACAGGTTGTTGTTTTCGCTACCAGTGATCCCAATTTTACATCAGACTTCCGATTCTCACATGCCATTTGGGAAAATTTATTCGAATTTGACGACATGCTTGAATGTCCAGACTTTTTCAAACTGGGAGACGAATACTACTTGAAGGTGTCAACAATGATCAGTGGTCAGGACTACTGGGTGTATGGTTACTATATGAAGAATTATGTCGATCAAACGATCTTTTAAGAGGACTTCGGTCGCAGCCGGACATTCATCGACTACGGCAGATGGTATGCGTCCAAGCAGAATTATGATCCCATTCTCAAACGCACTATTTTGTGGGGTTGGATCCCTGAAGAGGACACGGAAGCTGCAATGAAGACTCGTGGGTGGTCTGGTGCAATGGACATGCCTCGTCTCGTCGAGTACGATTATGTTGCCAAAAAGTTAAAAACCTACCCCATGCCGGAGCTCGCCAAGTTGCGTCTCTCTACTACAACGGGTGATGTTGAGGTTGGGGTGAACGAGGTAAAAGTGTATAACGCCAACGCCCCGTTGTACTATGAAATGGAGGTGGATTTTGAAATACCTGAGGGATTCACCAACAAACCAGCGGAGAACACAGACACTGTTCCATCCTTTGGTGTACTCGTACGCTACAAGGATAGCAACACATACACTCGATTCGCTGTGACGATGCCTCCGACTGCAAATATGGGTGCGGGGTTTGATCAAAAAGGAAGGGTGTTGGCCGTGCTCACGGTTTCAAAACAAGCGACTTGCGCATTACAGTGCCAATCAGATCGTCGCTGTGTCGCATGGACGGTGGTAAAAGGTGTAATACGAGCCTCGTCGAGGTGGACCTGTACACTTATGAGTACCTATGGTGACGTTGTTGCCGCTAATAACTCTGCCACAACAGGTCGTGTGTGGGAACCCATTCTGCTTCTGGACCGAAGCAAATCCGGCACGACTGGATTCAACGAAACCTGGACCGGCCGAGCTCCTCTCGTTGGAAATGGCACAAGGGTACAGCTGCGAGTATTTGTGGATGACACCATCGTTCAGGTCTTCAAGGATGGTGGCCTGGAGTCGATGACGGGTCGTGTTTACGTTCCCAATGACTATTCTGGAGTTGCCCTCTTCTCCTCTAATATAAACGCAACAATCTTGGCCAGAGTCTCTTTCTACGAGATGGATACTGTACATGAATCGAATGGGGATGCAGCGTGACATACAGCAGGATCACACCTTATTAAACTAATGCTTTTGGCAGTTACTCTTCACACCGTATTCCCCTGCTTCTTTTTTGAATTATAAATGAAAAATAAATAAAAATATAACCGTAGAGACGAAAAGAAAGCATATTTACTTAATTTATTTTTATCTTTTAATTGATGTACGAGCGAACGGAAAATATGGGCATTGTGCACGTGCCAAAGAAAAAAAAAGGTGTGTGGGTGAGTGCGCCCTCTCTGTTTCTTATTTTTCGCAATCATTTGTACAAAACCTTTCTAGGTACGTTGAGGTAGATACCATCATAAAAAAATATATTCCTTTTTTCCCCCACAGCTTTAAGGGGAGAGATACTGAACATATATTTCTTTTTTTACTTTCTTTTTTATGTTTATTTTATGAATCAATGTAGAGACTTTTCAGCAATTTTTTATAATGGGTAGACTGTAGAAGAAAAAATGGAAAATGAATTTAATTGATAAAATATGTTATTTTTTTCCTCTTCCTTTGCTTAACAACGATGCCGCATTTCCCACTCTAAGAGCGTTTTGTGAGTTGTTGCCTTTATTCTTTTTTTTTTTTTGTTTCTCTATTCTTTTTTCTCTCACCTACAAGTTGTCACAGAAAAGGTATTGCCATTCTCTTTCTACGACGCTGCAGCATTCTCCAGAATTATGTGTGGTTATTTACTCCCAACTGTAGATGTTTTTCCTAGAAACGATGAAATTGTGAACTGCCCACGTTAATTTACCAGCGTTGCGCAGGAGACATAATAGGAGTCTGCGCTATGGTGCTGGGGCGAAGAGGGAAGTGAAATAAAGTGAGCGGACAAACCTCATATTGCAAAGAATTCTCAGTGTGCTTCTGCATGCGAATTCCAAACATTAATATTGCAGAAAAACAACACAAACAACAAGGAAGAGATTTGGTACAGGGTTAGGAGGGAAAATGAAAAAATAATACCGTAATATTACGAAAATAGTTTGTGACCAATATTAATTTTATGGTTATTTCTTCTTATGGTTTCTGCTGAAGCAGAGCTCGTTTTATTCTTATTCTTATTGGTTATTCGCACAAAAGGAGGATGGTTGGAGAATATTGGATAGGATACCCTTTCTAGCGATCCACACTCATCGTCATTAATATGGATTTTAATGTGCGAGTAAATCATTAGAATTTTCTTGACTCTGACGGTATACTTTTGACCACGTATACGTACCCACACACTCTGTCAGGCACTGCCTTATTCAAGTTATAACTTTGCACAGAGTGAGAAGTATTCCTGCATTATTGGAAATGTATTTCACACAACGGTCCACGCACACGCAAAAAAAAAAAAGAAAATGACTCCATTCAAACAGCCTAAACAATTCTCTATCAATATTCTGTAACGCCTCATCCCCGTTTTTTTCCCTGATTGATGGAGGCGCCGTGCCCAAGTTTAAATTTTAAAGTGGGGGTCTCCAGCGCCCATTTGTTTCCGATGAAATGGAACAAAAAAGAGGGAGAATTTATTTGAGCAGACGCGTCCGTTACACACTTGGGGCTTCGCCCAAACGACTGCGCTGCCCTCTAAACCCATCCCCTTGGGTTACACCCTTCGTTTGCGGTGGGGGATAGCTGTTTAGAAATGAATCTTGCTCCAATTGCTGCGGGAATTTTGCGAGATGGATGATAACAGGGGCATTGTTCCTCACCCAAACGGGTGCCCAATTACAGCAAGCCACGCTCGCAGCATCTCGTTCGCGCAATCTAGATCCAGTATGGTGATGTGCGCAAATGGAAAATCCCACGAGATATCCCTGATAATGTGAGGTGCCGGAGGGTAAATGCTGCAATGTCCGAGGGTTTAAAAAGGAAAAAAAAGAAAAGAAACGGACATGCACCTCGCAGCCCCCAACGGCAAACGAACTTCCCAACGACACGCGTGATGGGCTGCGGGCTTTCCCGCGCGCGTGGCTCTGGGGAACAAGAGTGTCAGAGGGGAATTGTTTTCTGTTAAGGGTGATGTGGATTTTGAGGGTGAAAATTTGCAGGGGGAAACATTTATTGTAATTTATTTGTTTTATATATAAACTCTGAAAGGGCAAGCGGACATGATCGTATTTAGTTTGCTGCAACGCTAATGCGCACCTCTTGCTCTCATGTTTTTTTTTGTATTTCCATACAAACTGATAATCTAAGTATTTGCTTCGGTTGTTCCTCGTTTTTGATTCAATTGGGATCGTTCTTTTCGCGCCGTCCCACCGCATCCCTGTAGATTTTATTTATTTTGTTTTATTTTTATTTTTCCATCAGGTGAACCGGCATGCGCTGCTGGAGCACCCCGAAGCCGTGGACGCAGTCTTTACCACGTTGTCTTCCGGCCTCCGATCATGAGACTGTCCTTCACCTCATACAAATGAGCTGAAACAGCAGCAGTTTTCTTCCAATGCCTTTTTTGATTTTCATTTTTCTTGTTTGTTATTACTTTGGCTTTGCGTTTTTTATTTCAAATTTTTCCCTTATCTTGCGATAACGTTTTGAGTTTTTTCGCAAGCCATGATTGTGTAATGCAAAACAATTTTTCATTATAATTAACATTGAGTGAACTGTCTAAAATGACTAATCTTAGTCCACAGTAAAATTTCAAAACAAAAAGAAACATCAACGACGCCAAGCGGAGGGGTGTGCCGCATTTGTTTTGAAGTATGGGGGGAACCTGTCTGCTACGTGGGCTTTCCCACGAGCGTGGCTCATGGGTACAAGAGTGTCAGAGGGGAATTGTTTTTGTGTTTTAGTGTGATGTGGGTTTTGAGGGTGAAATATGTAACGGTTAAAAGTTATTGTGTTGTGATATATTTGTTTGTTTTATATACAAACTTTGCGAGCTCAAGCACATATCATCGCATATAACTTATTGCAACACTAATGTCTATCTCTTCTCTCTTGTTTTCTGTATTTTTACACAAACGGATAGTCTAAGTGTTTGCTTCGGTTGTTTCTACTTTTTTGATCAATCCAGATCGTTCTTTCGCGAATGCAGGGCAATGAGAAGAGTGTCGAACAACCACCGGCTGACTTCAGCGGGTTCAGTGCAGAAATAATCGCCACTTTTCAACGCGACAGCCTATATAAAACAGATCCGCGGAGGCAAGAAGATGACAAATATATTCAACGGCGCGACGTTTTAAAAGCCCGTGAGAAAACCCCCGAGATACGGGCCTTCTTACAGCAGGCGTTCGTAGAAAGGATGAAATCCAATAATCCTTTTTCACAAGAGGTGAGTTTCAT
>NW_021639879.1:94327-94444 GCF_002087225.1 Trypanosoma theileri
AACACCTCGACCGCGGCGGTTGCTTCCGTTGCTTCTTCCTGCGTAGTTGCCGCCTCCATTGTCAACAGAAGCCCGTACACCCTTTAACTCGGAGCGTAGATATTGTATCTCCTTGTA
>NW_021639879.1:96202-97396 GCF_002087225.1 Trypanosoma theileri
CAGTCTCAACTAGAGGAGGCGCTCGAAAAATTAAACGAAGGGGAACAACAGAGTGTTCCTGATGCAAGTTGGACAACCGAACCAAAGGTTCCCCCACAAAAAGGGAGAAATTTATCAAGCTAGGCATGGAAGCCGGAACCAGCTTTACTGCATACTGAGGAACACCCGAAGTTGGGCATTTGCGGCATACAGGAATTACGACAACCAATTTGGACCGAAAGCAATAGACCGGCAGAGAAGATCCGCACATTTGAAGGAATGATGGAATATCTGGGGGATGCATCACCCGGCGAAGTTGCGACGGCTTATCAGCAACTTTTTCCCAGGCCAGTTAACCCCGGTTTATTTTATCAAGATGCATGGAATAATTTTGTACAATGGCTGGACTCCATTCGCAACGAGGGGATATCAGCACAGCTGGTCCAAATGGGAAGACAGATATATACACAACTCAGGGTAATACAAACGGCAAAGGATTTCCCAGGAGTAAAAATGTACGACATCAGGGAGGTCATGGCTCAGCCTCTGCAAAAAGACGATCCATACATACAGGCTGCATTTAAGTTGCGGAAGAAAACCTCGGCACCACCACCCGGCAAGGCAAAATGTTTCAGATGCCGCCGCACAGGGCATAACAGTTCGACGCGCAGTGTGCGATTGCAAAGAGAAGTTTTTAAGCCAAAAAAAAAAAAAAAAACAATACACGGCCCTGGAAACAATGAATACTGGGGCTTTGGGGCAAGTAGGATATGTACGAAAGGAACGCCTTCACGCTTGGACACCTCCACCCAACAATGTGGCACTCTTTCGATCAAACGTCGAAACGGTGACGCAACATATTATAACAGGAAACGTACAGAAACACAAGACACAACTGCATCAACAGCAAGAAATCTTTCAATCGTCACTTCTCCCTCAGGGAACGACATCAAAGAACGAGTTTACGTTAATTCCAGCGCGCTCTCACGATCCGCACGTCGTGGTGTTGGCATCAGAGGCTAACCGCATCGCGAAACATATGTGGACCCATACAACATGGGAACAGCGAGGTTCAATAATGCGCCGGTTCATAGAGTTCACTACAAAAAAACAATTTAGAGATACAGGAACAATACATCCCACTATATATAGTAAGTTTGCAACTGGCAAAGAGCAGCGCGGTTCAATACACGCGCACATTGCTGACCCTTCTGG
>NW_021639879.1:97985-98314 GCF_002087225.1 Trypanosoma theileri
GGAAAATATTCTTCGCCCCTACGGAATGACAGCTCACTCCATAAAGAGAGGAGCTTTGGCCCACGCCGCGGCAGCAGTGGTCGAACACGATCTCGACCCACGACTGCTAACTCAGCTGGTGAAACATGCAGATCCCATGGAACCCCCACGCAGCACGGTACGATATCTGGGCCATTGGGCCGCAACAATAAACAAGTCCGCACACTTGACATCATTGATGTAAATAATTTGGGAAAATGGGCAACAGCCAGCTGGACATTGCCAGAACCTCTAACACAAGGTTTGTGTGCACCATTTAAGGGGCACAATATAATTCACCGATCCCACCG
>NW_021639879.1:99351-99655 GCF_002087225.1 Trypanosoma theileri
TTTTCTGAAAAGCCCACCCAACCCAACCCTCTCCGCCCCGAGCGGGAGGCGGGATAAAAGGGCTTCTCAGCACTTCCTTTTCGTCAGTTTTGGGATTCTTTAATAAATAACTATTTGGTAAAATACAATTTGTTTCTGTTTATATTTTATATGATATGGGGTTACTTGTAGTAGAGGTCAAATACATGGTTTTCTTTGTTCTTCTGTTTTTCTGTTTTATGGTAGAAGTAAGGCTGGGATTATTCTGTTTTAAACATCTCTTTCTATCTCTTGTTAAGGGACATAAGAATGTGTGCGACCCACC
>NW_021639879.1:100625-101225 GCF_002087225.1 Trypanosoma theileri
ATGATCGACAACATTTTGATTGCGGCCAAGGAGGGCCAGGAGGAGGAGTTTGTGCGCGCGGTACGACAGGTGTTGCTGCGCATTCGTGCGGCAAACCTGCTGACCTCACCGGACCGCGAGGAACTACTTCGGTATACGGATGAGGAACTGTTACGTCTTGCCGAGCAAAACAATGTATTTCTTGGCGAAGAGTACATGTGGAACGGAACCGAGCGGGTGGTACGCAACTCAGTCAAGACGGTCGCGAAGCTAATGCTGAGTTCGACTCCNAAATTTTACATCTCGCTGATGTTGTGCTTTAGAACACCCAGACACCTTCTGATTTTGCTTGTATTTATGTTCCTCTCTCTATTGTTTGTCTGAATTGATATGTGTAGCAACCAAGTAAGTATGCTTTATATGGAGGATTCTTTCGGTGTCCCTTTGTTTTTGGTTTCTCAATATAATCCATATGTGCCCGGAGGGCAAGAAGGGAAAATAGAAAGAGAGATAGAGGGAGATGGACGGAGTGTTGAGGAGAATATAAAACAACGCATTTAATTAGTGATCTTTGCTTTATTGGCATTGTTTGTTTTTTCTTTTTTTTTCTGCCTTATTTTA
>NW_021639879.1:101289-101716 GCF_002087225.1 Trypanosoma theileri
AAAGCTATTGCTCGCTGTGGGTATGGAATGGCTACAACTGCAGCTACAGTTGAGCTTTTCATACCCGGAGTTGTGTATATCAGGGATGCGGATTCAATTGAGTTTTTTCTTGACTACGTAAATGAGTTTTTCAGCTGCGGAAAACCATTTGGTGTTGCAGCAGCACGACGTCTCACAAGAANGAGCTCTAAACAGCTTGGACTTCCTCCTTATTTATTTGATGCTGCGTCTTTTGGGCAATGGTATAGCTTTGCTGCTCTTAGCGATGATTTGACTCCGCCACTTAGAGTACGAAATGCTGCCAAAAAGCGTTTTTTAGATGTTACACCACCACCATCGTTAACATGGATTGAAGAGGATGGAAAGAGGGTACCAATGTGGGGAGAGTTTCGTCTCCTTTCCCTCCATATTCATGCGAAAAATCTAC
>NW_021639879.1:103233-103515 GCF_002087225.1 Trypanosoma theileri
AATGAGCTGAAACAGCAGCGGTGTTCTTCCAATGCCTTTTTTGTATTCATTTTTCTTGTTTGTTATTACTTTGGCTTTGCGTTTTTTCTTTCCAATTTTTCCTTTATCTTGCGATAAAGTTTTGAATTTTTTCGCAAGCCATGATTGTGTAATACCAAACGTTTTTTCATTATAATTAACATTGAGTGAACTGTCTAAAATGACTTATCTTAGTCCACAGTAAAATTTCACAACAAAAAGAAACATCAACGACGCCAAGTGGGCTTTCCCACGAGCGTGCCT
>NW_021639879.1:103630-104494 GCF_002087225.1 Trypanosoma theileri
TATTTTACTACTTTTATTTAATTTATGAAAACGAATATTTATGTTACTTTGTTTATTCCCCTGTTTTTCATTGTAAGAATGCTCAAACNTGAAATATGAAACGGTTAAAAGTTATTGTGTTGTGATATATTTGTTTGTTTTATATATAAACTCTGCAAGCTCAAGCACATATCATCGCATGTAACTTATTGCAACATTAATGTCTATCTCTTCTTTCTTGTTTTCTGTATTTTTACACAAACGGATAGTCTAAGTGTTTGCTTCGGTTGTTTCTACTTTTTTGATCAATCCAGATCGTTCTTTTCGCGCCCACCCGCCACATCCCTGTATTTTTCTCATTGTTCGGGTTTTTTCTTTTTCGAATTCGTTGCTCTACCCGAGAGCCTCATCAAATTTTGTCTTGTTGTGAAAACGTTGTTTTTTCAAAACCTTCGTTTCTTCTTTTACTTCATTTATTTACTTTCTGAAAACGCATTTTTATTTTACTACATTTGTTTAATTTATGAAAACGAATTTTTATTTTACTACNCGTGAGAAAACCCCCGAGATACGGGCCTTCTTACAGCAGGCGTTCGTAGAAAGGATGAAATCCAATAATCCTTTTTCACAAGAGGTGAGTTTCATTCTCATGACACTCCTCTACAGCGGATCAAACCATCCTCACCTTGTGCTGGCTGACATGCTACTAAACATGTCCGCTGAGGAGCGCCTCGCTACGCACAATTGGTGGGTATATCAGAATGCAAATGAACTTATACAGGTTTCCATGTCAATAGCCATCGCCTCCGGCAAGCTTGCCTTCCCTCTGTTTCCAGGCAAACAAATGGACACCCAGAACCGTTGCCTGATTGAGGATGCTATGGG
>NW_021639879.1:107279-108904 GCF_002087225.1 Trypanosoma theileri
TTTTCGAGACGACATACAATTTATTCAGTGCAGAATGGGCAGCACTGGGGGAGGAGGCTACATTATGAGTATGGCTGCGCTCGAGCAAAGTTAGAACACGAAGACTTTAGGGTACAACAAAACGCAAATATACAACTCCAGGAATTATAGAACCAAATGGCACAGATTTATTAGGAGGCCCTCTCGCGAAAAAGCAACAGGCTCAGACGCAGAAGCAATTGGAAAAAACGCAAGCGCAACTGGCAAACCCAGAGACACAATTGGCAGCATCCCGCGCACAACTTAACCAAACGCTGGAGGAATTGCGGCAGATGCACAATCAGTATACTGCGACGCAGTCTCAACTAGAGGAGGCGCTCGAAAAATTAAACGAAGGGGAACAACAGAGTGTTCCTGATGCAAGTTGGACAACCGAACCAAAGGTTCCCCCACAAAAAGGGAGAAATTTATCAAGCTAGGCATGGAAGCCGGAACCAGCTTTACTGCATACTGAGGAACACCCGAAGTTGGGCATTTGCGGCATACAGGAATTACGACAACCAATTTGGACCGAAAGCAATAGACCGGCAGAGAAGATTCGCACATTTGAAGGAATGATGGAATATCTGGGGGATGCATCACCCGGCGAAGTTGCGACGGCTTATCAGCAACTTTTTCCCAGGCCAGTTAACCCCGGTTTATTTTATCAAGATGCATGGAATAATTTTGTACAATGGCTGGACTCCATTCGCAACGAGGGGATATCAGCACAGCTGGTCCAAATGGGAAGACAGATATATACACAACTCAGGGTAATACAAACGGCAAAGGATTTCCCAGGAGTAAAAATGTACGACATCAGGGAGGTCATGGCTCAGCCTCTGCAAAAAGACGATCCATACATACAGGCTGCATTTAAGTTGCGGAAGAAAACCTCGGCACCACCACCCGGCAAGGCAAAATGTTTCAGATGCCGCCGCACAGGGCATAACAGTTCGACGCGCAGTGTGCGATTGCAAAGAGAAGTTTTTAAGCCAAAAAAAAAAAAAAAAAAAAAAAAAAACAATACACGGCCCTGGAAACAATGAATACTGGGGCTTTGGGGCAAGTAGGATATGTACGAAAGGAACGCCTTCACGCTTGGACACCTCCACCCAACAATGTGGCACTCTTTCGATCAAACGTCGAAACGGTGACGCAACATATTATAACAGGAAACGTACAGAAACACAAGACACAACTGCATCAACAGCAAGAAATCTTTCAATCGTCACTTCTCCCTCAGGGAACGACATCAAAGAACGAGTTTACGTTAATTCCAGCGCGCTCTCACGATCCGCACGTCGTGGTGTTGGCATCAGAGGCTAACCGCATCGCGAAACATATGTGGACCCATACAACATGGGAACAGCGAGGTTCAATAATGCGCCGGTTCATAGAGTTCACTACAAAAAAACAATTTAGAGATACAGGAACAATACATCCCACTATATATAGTAAGTTTGCAACTGGCAAAGAGCAGCGCGATACAATATACGCGCACATTGCTGACCCTTCTGGCAACGGCCAGAACTCCCACTCAAATGCTTTTAATGGGTTTACAGAAAACAGCAGCACAGGACCCGTTAAAACAAGCTCGTCCAATG
>NW_021639879.1:109848-110054 GCF_002087225.1 Trypanosoma theileri
GAGCCGGTTCATCCTCCACAAAAGTTGCCCTCCACGGCGACACTCGTCACAGACGCCTCCATGTACGGATGGGGAGCGCTGTTATTTAAGGATTCAGGGGAGGTTTTGGCCGCGGGTGGTGTGTGGGAACGCCCACCTCACATGATATCGCAAGCGGAGGCACGAGCAGTTCATCTCGCTTTACGCGCTTTTAAACAACATCTACA
>NW_021639879.1:110982-115704 GCF_002087225.1 Trypanosoma theileri
TGAGGTGTTGTTCCCCAATCGTGACACCGCAGTGTTGCATGTTATGCGCAATTTGCAGTCCCCAAGTTTCCACCTTCTTGTGTGGACCACTTATTCGGATGTTATCAATCCAAACGTGTATTTTTAATTGCTTGGGTGCCGCGTACTGTGGCTTTACCATGGCAGGATCACCTGCCAGAACTCTTGTAATGGCATTTAATATCTGAGGACTAAATTTATATCCCATGGGAAGGCGAGTGAACTCAACGAGTTCGCCTGATTCCGTGCGGCAACGGAAACTTGCCCTTATGTTGTGCGGTAAAGCCACCTGGAAGAAGGATGCTTTTAGGTCAAAAAGCGTTGCGGTTTCATAGCACACCACATCCAGGTATCGGGAAATGTGTTCCAGAGGAACGTCGGCCTCGTAGTCATCCTGGGCATTCTTTCCCTTCGGCCAAGCAATAAATCTTCGTCGCTTCCCTGACGGTTTTTCCTCTACCACCGTAAAAGGTACGCTACGGTGTCAATGTTTTCACCTTCCCGGAGATGAAGGGACGCAGACGACTCATCACGGAGCCACACCTGAACGCGGTCATGGACAAGGCAGACATGCCGCAGGTAAAATACCCGACGNGAAATTTTACTGTGGACTAAGATAAGTCATTTTAGACAGTTCACTCAATGTTAATTATAATGAAAAAACGTTTGGTATTACACAATCGTGGCTTGTGAAAAAATTCAAAACTTTATCGCAAGACAAAGGGAAAAAAGGGAAATAAAAAAACGCAAAGCCAAAGTAATAACAAACAAGAAAAATGAATACAAAAAAGGCATTGGAAGAATGCTGCTGCTGTTTCAGCTCATTTGTATGAGGTGAAGGACAGTCTCATGATCGGTGGCCGGAAGACAACGCGGTAAAGACTGCATCCACGGTTTCGGGACATCCCAGCAGGGCATGCCGGTTCACTGGATGGAAACGTAAAAATAAAAAAAAAAGCCTACAGGGATGCGATGGGAGGGCGCGAAAAGAACGATCTCTATTGAATCAAAAACGAGAAACAACCGAAGCAAACACTTAGACTATCAGTTCGTGTGGGAATACAGAAAAACATGAGAGCAAGAGAAAGACATTAGCGTTGCAGCAAACTAAATGCGATCATACCCGCTTGCCCTTTCAGAGTTTATAAATAAAACAAATAAATTACAATAATTGTTTCACTCTACAAATTTTCCCCCACAAAATCCACACCACCCTCAAAAGAAAACAATTCCCCTCTGACACCCTTGTTCCCCAGAGCCACGCCCGTGGGAAACCAACGCAACAGCAATTCGGCTGAAGAAACCCCATTGACGCCATCCCCCAACCCGCCAAGTGCACGTTAAACCCTCGTAATGCCGGATGAACGGCAAGCGCCTCTGCTTGGAGAATCGTGTGGGGTGTTCGCTCCCGCGCACCACCCGCGGCCAAAACCTCCCCTGAATCCTTAAATAACAGCGCCCCCCATCCGTACATGGAGGCGTATGTTGCCAGTGTTGCCGTGGAAGGCAACTGCTGAGGAGGATGAACCGGCTCATTCTTTAATAATGTTGTGAGCCAATTTTGCCCAATTTCCCCCGTATTTGTCGGCAAATTTTCCTGGTTTTGTGGCCGTATTAAACCTCGATTTAAACGGGACAAACGTCGGCGTACGATTTTTAGAAAGAAATAATAAGGGAAAAGGGATTCACCCCTTACCCCTCCTGCGCACATCATACGCGAAACCGTACTCTCCAATTCTTCGACTGTCGTGTTGTCTGGAGAAGGTGCCTGTTGCAACCGCTTTATTGTTTTACCACTTAAAGAAACCGTGTTGTTTTTGTGATTGAAATGTACTCCCATGAAATCGCGTTCCTTTGTGTTTAGCCGCTGTTCTCCGATGGTGGCGCCGCAGTGTTGCATGTTCTTCAAAATTTGCTGTCCCCAAACTCCACCTTTTTGTGTGAACCACTGATTCTTATGTTATCAATCCAAACATGTATTTTTAACTCTTTGGGTGCCGCATACTGTGGCTTTACCAGTTCCGGATCACCAGCCAGAACCCTTGTAATGGTATTTAAAATCTCGGAGCTACATTTATAACCCATACGAAGGCGAGTGAACTCAACGAGTTCCCCTGATTCCGTTCGGCAACGGAAACTTGCGCGCATGTTGCCTGGCGGAGCCACCTGGAAAAATGATGCCTTTAAATCAAATAAAGTTGCAGTTTCGTCGCAAACCACACCCAGGTATCGGGAATTGTGTCCTAGAGGAACATCAGCCTCATAATCATCCTTGGCACTCTTTTCCCTTGGCCAAGCGATGAAACACCTTCTCTGCCCGGAGGGTTTTTCCTCCACTACCGTAAACGATACTACCCACCCATCCTGTAGTTGGATGTGAAGAGGTTGTACAAATAATTCTTGGTTTATTCATACGCTGCGCATCAGTGTTGTTGATTCTTAACTGGGATTCACGCCGTCTGGTGTGTAACTCGGGTTTCCGCATAATATTCCACGCCTCGTCCCAACGCCTCCTGGCGCTTCCGTTCAGGCGTCCTCTAATCCATTTGGTGGAAAGTGTTCCGAGGTCTATTTGTTGCAACGGCAATCGTGCTTCGTCATCTTTCGTCGCCACCCTGGTGTGGTGTGATCGTTGCAGAATATCGTGCCCTTTAAAGGGAGCGCCAAAATGTCTTGTTGCGGATTCTGGCAATTCCCATTCTTCCAATTCTCTTACATCAATTATGTCAAGTGTGCGGACTTGTTTAATGTGGCGGCCCAATGGCCCAGATAACGCACTGTGCTGCGTGGGAGTTCCATGGGGTCTGCATGTTTCCCTAACTGTGTTAATAATAGTAGATCGAGATCGTGTTCGACCACTGCCGCCGCGGCGTGGGCCAAAGCTCCTCTCTTTATTGAGTGAGCTGTCATTCCGTAAGGCCGAAGAATATTTTCCATATCTTTTGTGGTCAATGACGTTAACTTTTCGTCGCCCGCCATTCCTTTTATGGTTTCTCGGACCCGTTGTGCGTCTGCTCCTTGAATGACAACGTATCCGGCTGCTCTGTGTGGATCGCTCTTGAATGTTTTTGCTGTTTGAATTACCCTGAGTTGTGTATATATCTGCCGTCTCATTTGGACCAGCTGTGCTGATATCCCCTCGGTGCGAATGGAGTCCAGCCATTTTACAAAATTATTCCATGCATCTTGATAAAATATACCGGGGTTAACTGGCCTGGGAAAAAGTTCCCGATAAGCCGCCAAAACTTCGCCGGGCGATGCATCCCCCAGATATTCCATCATTCCTTCAAATGTGCGGATCTTCTCCGATGGTCCATTGCTTTCGGTCCAAATTGGTTGTCGTAATTCCTGTATTCCCTGAAAACCCAACTTCGGGCGTTCCTCAGTATTCGGTAAAGCCGGTTCCGGCTTCCATGCCTAGCTTGATAAATTTCTCCCTTTTTGTGGGGGAACCTTTGGTTCGGTTGTCCAACTTGCATCAGGAACACTCTGTTGTTCCCTCTCGTTTAATTTTTCGAGCGCCTCCACCGCCAGTTGTGACCGCGTTGACGCAAGCTGATTGCGCATCTGCCGCAATTCCTCCGGCGTTTGGTTAAGTTGCGCATGGGATGCTGCCAATTGTATCTGTGTGTTTGCCAGTTGCGCTTGCATTTTTTCCAATTGCTTCTGCGTCTGGGCCTTTTGCATTTTCGCGAGGGAGGCCTCCTAATAAATCTGTGCCATTTGGTTCTGTAATTCCTGGAGTTGTATATTTGCGTTTTGTTGTACACTAAAGTCTTCGCGTTCCAACTTTGCTCGCGCACAGTCATACTCATAATGTATCTTGGTAGCTTCCTCCACCAGTGCTGCCCATTCTGCACTGAATAAATTGTATGTCGTCTCGAAAACTTGTAGAAAATTTTGATTCCGAGGCACTGTAAAGTTAATAATGGAAGGGCACAAGGCCTCCCAGTCCATAAAGTCTTCTTGGCCTATTTTTACTTAAAGTGTATCATCGCCTTCTAAAGCCAGAATACTGCCAATGTGGAAACAGTATTGCGGCATGTCCGCTGGTCTTCAAAGAAAATGCTGTTGGGCCAAATTGGCGCACAAAATCTTGGAAAGCCTTGGTGCAAATCCACCACTCTAATGGTGTATAGGTCGGATTTGGTTGTAGTTATCATTTTTTCTTGCTTAAAACTTAATTTTGTATTTTCAGAAACTTACGATTGACAGACTGTGAAAGATTGAAAAGAAAACTCATTTTCCTAAATGTTAAAACCCCCAGTACAAGATTTGTTAACTAAAAAGACAGTGAAACTCGATAATTCTTTTCGCAAGCTAACGAAAAAAAAAAAAAAAAACAGAATACACAGTGAAAGAACGAGCAGATGCAAAAAACATGATTTTTGCTACAACTTATTACTTTCAGGGTGAAACCTAACGGATGGTAGTAATATTCTATAGCAATCGAAAGCAATATGTGAATTGGGGAGGCTCCCACACGTAATCGTGGAACAGTCTCTCTCCGTACCTCAATTTCCTCGACAGAGCATTGTCGAGCCCATTTGAGCTCTAAAAAAAAAAAACTTCAAAAACAAGTGCATCTTTCAGTATCATCACGCTACTATCACCATAGCGAAAATCTATGACTCTCAGTCTCTACCTTTTCTCTCTCTCTCTGGCTTAGTCGCGATCAAAATAAACATACAAGCCATTGATGAC
>NW_021639879.1:118699-143890 GCF_002087225.1 Trypanosoma theileri
GCCACGCTCCTGGGAAAGCCCACGGACAGGTTCATTCATACTTCAAAACAAATGCGGCACACACCTCCGCTAGGCGTCGTTGATGTTTCTTTTTGTTGTGAAATTTTACTGTGGACTAAGATAAGTCATTTTAGACAGTTCACTCAATGTTAATTATAATGAAAAAACGTTTGGTATTACACAATCATGGCTTGCGAAAAAACAAAACTTTATCGCAAGGAAAAATTGGAAAGAAAAAACGCAAAGCCAAAGTAATAACAAACAAGAAAAATGAATACAAAAAAGGCAAGTGAAGAACACTGCTGCTGTTTCAGCTCATTTGAACGAGGTGAAAGACAGTCTCATGATTCGGAGGCCGGAAGACAACGTGGTAAAGACTGCGCCCACGGTTTCGGGATTCTCCAGCAGCGAATGCCGGTTCACTAGATGGAAAAAAGTAAAAATAAAATAAAAATCTACAGGGATGCGGTTGGAGGCCACGAAAAGAACGATCTCGATTGAATCGAAAACGAGAAACAACCGAAGCAAACACTTAGACCATCAGTTTGTATAGAAATACAGAAAAAACATGAGAGCAAGAGATAGACATTAGCGTGGCAGCAAACTAAATGCGATCATATCCGCTTTCCCTTTCAGAGTTTATATATAAAACAAATAAATTACAATAATTGTTTCTCTCCACAAATTTTCCCCCTCAAAACCCACATCACCCTTAACAGAAAACAATTCCCCTCTGCCACTCCTGTTCCCAAGAGCCACGCCCGTGGGAAACCAACGCAAAAGCAATTCGGCTGAAGACACCCCATTGGCGCCACCCCTCATCCGGCCAAGTGCACGTTAAACCCTCGTAATGCCAGATGAACGGCAGGCGCCTCTGCTTGGAGAATCGTGTGGGCGGCGAATGCTCCCACGCACCCCCTGCCGCCAAAACTTCTCCTGAATCCTTGAATAATAACGCCCCCCATCCGTACGTGGGGGCGTCTGTTACCAGTGTTGCCGTGGATGGCAACTGCTGAGGAGGATGAACCGGCCCATTTGTTAACAATGTGTCGGGCCAACTGTGCCCGATGTTTTTTGCAGTAGCCGATAAATTTGCCGGGTCTTGTGGCCTTATTAAGCCTCGATTTAAACGTGACAAACGTCGGCGTACGATTTTTAGAAAGAAATAATAAGGGAAAAGGGATTCACCTCTTACCCCTCCCGCGTACATCATACGCGAAACCGTACTCTCCAATTCTTCAACCGTCGTATTATCGAGAGAAGGTGCCCGTTGCAACCTCTTTATTGTTTTGTCGCTTAAAGAGACCGTGTGATCTTTATGATTGAAATGTACTCCTATAAAATCATATTCCTTTGTATTGAGCTTCTGCTCTCCGATGGTGGCACCGCCACGTTGCATGTTCTTCAAAATTTGCTTACCCCAAGTTTCCACCTTTTTGTGTTGACCACTTATTCGGATGTTATAAATCCAGAAATGTATGTGTAAATCTTTTGGTGTCACGTACTGTGGCTTTACCAGTTCCGGATCTCCAGCCAGAACTCTTGTAATGGTATTTCAAATCTCAGGAATACATTTATAGCCCATAGGAAGGTAAGTGAACTCGACGAGTTCCCCTGATTCCGTGCGGCAACGGAAACTTGCGCGTATGTTTAACGGTAATGCCACTTGAAAAAATGATGCCTTTAAATCAAATAAAGTTGCAGTTTCATCGTAAACTGCATCCAGGTATCGGGAAATGTGTTCCAGAGGAACATCAGCTTCATAATCATCCTTGTCATTCTTTTCTCTTGGCAAAGCAATGAATCGCCTTCTTTGCCCGGAGGGTTTTTTCTCCACCACCACCGTAGGCGGTACTACCCATCCTTTGGTTGGGTGTGATGAAGCTGTACAAATAATTCCCGCTTCCTTCATACGCTGCGCATCGGCATTGTTAATTCTTAAATTGGATTCACGCCGTCTGGCATGTAATTCGGGTTTCTTCATAATATACCATACCTCGTCCCAACGCCTCCCGGCACTATTGTTCAGCCTTCCTCCGATCCATTCGGTGGACAGCGTTCCGACGTCTATTTGTTGCAACGGCAATCGTGCTTCTTCATCTTTCGTTGCCACCCTAGTGCGGTGTGACCGTTGCAGAATATTGTGGCCTTTAAAGGGAACGCCAAAATGTTGTCCCGTAAATTCTGGCAATTCCCATTGTTCCAATTCTCTTACATCAATGATGTCAGGCGTGCTGATTTGTTTATTGTTGCGGCCCAATGGCCCAGATAACGCACCGTGCTGCGTGAGAGTTCCATGGGGTCCGCGTGTTTCCCTAGCTGCGTTAATAATCTTGGGTCGAGATTGTGTTCGACCACTGCCGCCGCGGCGTGGGCCAAAGCTCCTCTCTTGATGGAGTGAGCTGCAATGCCGTAAGGCAGAAGAATATTTTCCATACCTCTTGTAGTTAGTGTGGTTAACTTTTCGTCGCTTGGCATTCCTTTTATGGTTTCTCTGACCCATTGTACGCCTTCTCCTTGAATTACGACGTATCTGGCCGCTCTGTGTGGATCGCTTTTGAATGTTTATGCTGTTTGAATTACCCTGAGTTGTGTATATATCTGTCGTCTCATTTGGACCAGCTGTGCTGATATCCCCTCGTTGCGAATGGAGTCCAGCCATCGTACAAAATTATTCCACGCATCTTGATAAAATATACCGGGGTTAACTGGCCTGGGAAAAAGTTGCCGATAAGCCGCCACAACTTCGCCGGGTGATGCATCCCCCAGATATTCCATCATTCCTTCAAATGTGCGGATCTTCTCCGATGGTCTATTGCTTTCGGTCCAAATTGGTTGTCGTAATTCCTGTATTCCCTGAAAACCCAACTTCGGGCGTTCCTCAGTATGCGGTAAAGCCGATTCCGGCTTCCATGCCCAGCTTGATAAATTTCTCCCTTTTTTTGTGGGGGTACTCTTGGTCCGGTTGTCCGGCTTGCATTGGGAACGCTCTGTTGTTCTCTTTCGTTTAATTTTTTCGAGCGCCGCCTCTAGTTGAGACTGTGCCGCAGTATCCTGATTGCGCATCTGCCGCAATTCATCCAGCGTTTGGTTAAGTTTTGCGCGGGGTGCTGCCAATTTTGTCTGTGTGTTTGCCAGTTGCGCCTACGTTTCTTCCAATTGCTTCCGCGTCTGAGCCTGTTGCATTTTCGCGAGGAAGGCCTCCTGATAAATCTGTGCCATTTGGTTCTATAATTCCTGGAGTTGTGTATTTGCGTTTTGTTGTACCCTAAAGGCTTCGTGTTCCAACTGCGCCAGTGCGCGGCCATACTCATAATGTAGCTTTGCAGCTTCCTCCCCCAGTGCTGCCCCCATTCTGCACTGAATAAATTGTATGTCGTCTCGAAAACTTGTAGAAAATTTTGATTCCGAGGCATTGTAAAGTTAATTATGGAAGGGCACAAGGCCTCCCAGTCCATAAAGTCTTCTTGGCCTATTTTTACTTTAAGTGTATCGCCTTCTAATGTCAGAATACTATCAATGTGAAAACAGTACTGCGGCACGTCCGCTGGTCTTAAATTAAAAGAAAAATGCCGTTGGACCAAATTGGCGCACAAAATCTTGGAAAGCCTTGGTGCAAATCCACCACTCTAATGGTGTATAGGTCGGATTGGTTGTAGTTATCATTTTCCTTGTTTAAAAAACTCACTTTTATTTTTTCAGAAACTTACGATTGACAGACTGTAAAAGATTGAAAAGAAAACTCATTTTCCTAAATGTTAAAACCCCCAGTACAAGATTTGTTAACTAAAAAAACAGCAAGACTCGATCATTCTTTTCGCAAGCTAACGAAAAAAAAAAAAAAAACAGAATATGCAGTGAAAGAACGAGCAGAGGCAAAAAACATGATTTTTGCTACAACTTAATACTTTCAGGGTGAAACCTAACGGATGGTAGTAATATTCTATAGCAATCGAAAGCAATATGTGAATTGGGGAGGCTCTCCGCACGTAATCGTGGAACAGTCTCTCTCCGTACCTCAATTTCCTCGACAGAGCATTGTCGAGCCCATTTGAGCTCTAAAAAAAAAAAACTTCAAAAACAAGTGCATCTTTCAGTATCATCACGCTACTATCGCCATAGCGAAAATCTATGAATCTCAGTCTCTACTTTTTCTCTCTCCGGCTTAGTCGTGATCAAAATAGACATGCAAGCCATTGATGACCATTCAAAAAAAAAAAAAAAAAAACCAAAAAAAAGAGATAGATTCCGAGGAGAAATTTATTGGAGTAACAAGTTACGAAATAAGTAATAACCATTTTTTTTTTTTTAATCCTTTTCCCTCCAACATTGGTCTTACACACGAGTTATACGATCAAGTGCCTTTTTTCTTTGATTTATATGATTCAACTCTCTCTCCAAATGATGCGAGAAGGAGTCTTGAGTAATCAGATGCGGTTCTTTTTTTTGTGCCATGGCACCACCCATGATAGTGTGTGATGCTTCACGATCCTTCTCACGAGTTTCCCATCCACTTAAAAGATCAAACAATTCTATACATGCTTTCATTTTTGTGGAAGCATATTTGGGGGCTATAAACTGCATTGGTGTTAGAGAAGGTTTGTGTCCCAACTCCTGACCCAACAAGCGCAAAACAGCCTGACCGAGAGACGCGTCTTCTGCTTCGATACAGAACCATGGATACTTGCGCATCAAAGCTGCAGTGGCGCGGGGGAAAGAAAAGAGGAAAGTGCGCATAAACATCGCATAGCAGCGCGGAACGCCTTTGTAAACATCCTCCTCTGTCACGGCGTCCCAGCCATCAAAGTTAACGAAGGCGAGTTTCCGATGCAAAATAGAAAAGGTAACCCTTTCCATTGCTATAAAGAAGAAGAAGAATCAAGAAAGGGGGAAAAATATATACGGTATTCAGAAAAGTAACTACAGTACAACTCAAGTAGAATCATCTTTACCCCTCAGTATATATATACATACATATATAAACAAATTAATAATATATATGAGACCAATAACCCCTCTACGAGGGGCACCTGTAACTAGCCTGTAGAGTATTCGTAACAACCCTATTTATCCATCAGGTAAAAAGAGAGACCAAACATCCCAAAAAACAAGTTTCTTCTCATTCTTTTTATCATCCCAGAGAAATTATTTCCAATACCACATGAGGCCCAACCAGAAAGTGTAAAACAAAAGGAAATGAGGAGAAACCTCCTGGCACCAGAGCAGAAATTCAGACATCCGCTGGCGCAGCAGCAAAAATGCTAGTCATGCAAGCTAGCAGCATACCACGAGCAAGGTACGTTACCAAAGTGCCCATTCTAATATGGGAAATCTGCAACGTTTGAAATAGCCCACCACATATCCAGTAATCATGAACAACGGCCTTCCTCAAAGAATACAAGGTAAAATCATTATCTGTTGTGATCTCACAACCCAATGCATGAACCCATTCACCGCCACATGATCTATTAAAAGAAAAACAATGAGAGTAAAAAAAAAAAGGATACAATAGCATCGAAACGAATTACAGAAGGCGTTTAACTTCGCAAAAAAAAAGTTTACTAAAACCACATAAATAATAATAAAGAAAGAGAATTCAACCAAAAACACAGATAGTAAAATAAAAAAATTCGGCACATTAAAGAAACATTCATTTGAGGATTGTGGTTCTATTCTCACTTCCTCACTCAAAGAAAAAAAAATCTGTATTTTTTTCCGCTCGTACATACAGCAGCCCATAAAAACATTTTTAAAAAAGCACATCATTCCCGATTGTCAAATAAGTGCGAAAACAGATGACGCGAACCCCCCAAAAAAGATACTTCTAGCATAAAAAAATCATTGATATTTAAAAGATCTGTTTGAAAAAAGGATAGACTTTCCTATCTTACCCTAAAGAAAAAACAAACTCTTTTGCTAAATCCTATAGAAGGACTTTATACAATGCCAAGGCCTTTCATTGCCTCTGCGACCTTTACAAATCCAGCAATATTGGCCCCGTTTACATAGTTAACCACACCACCTTCAGAACCGTGTTCAACACATGCACTGTGAATGGAATTCATTATATCATGGAGTCTCTGGTCCACCTCTTCGGCTGTCCAGCTCAAACGGGCTGCGTTCTGCGACATTTCAAGACCAGAGATAGCAACACCACCGGCGTTGGCGGCCTTTCCAGGAGCAAACATAACTCCAGCTTTGATTAATTCCATGGTGGCCTCTTCTGTTGTTGGCATGTTTGCGCCCTCTGCGACGAGAGTTACACCATTTTTGATGAGGTTCTTCGCGTCCTCGAGTTCCAATTCATTCTGCGTCGCGCAGGGAAGAGCAATGTCAGCCTTAATATGCCAAGGACGCTTTCCTGCCTCATACTGAAGCCCAAGTTGCTTTCCGAGTTCTTCCAAAGTACCACGTTTCACGTTTTTGAGTTCCATCAGCTTCTCCAGTTTATCAGGAGTAAAACCTGAAGGGTCATGAATGCAACCGTGTGAATCAGACACGCTGATTACCTTTGCACCAAGCTGCATACATTTTTCAACGGCATACTGTGCAACATTACCTGATCCTGAGACCAGGACAGTTTTACCCTTCAAATCCTGATTTTTCGTCTTAAGCATGGCTTCCACAAAGTATACGAGACCGTACCCGGTAGCTTCAGGCCGCATTTGACTTCCTTGGAAAGCAATACCCTTACCAGTAAAGGTGCAAGCCTTGTTGTTTGTGAGTTTCTGCGCCATGCCTGCCATGAAGCCAACTTCACGACCACCGACACCAATGTCACCAGCAGGAACATCAGTGTCAGGGCCAATATGGCGGTAGAGTTCCGTCACCAGTGCTTGGCAAAAGCGCATGACCTCGCGGTCACTCTTGCCTTTGGGGTCAAAGTCTGAGCCACCCTTACCTCCACCCATTGGGAGCGTCGTTAGTGCATTCTTGAAAGTCTGCTCAAAGCCAAGGAACTTTAAAATGGATAAGTTGACGGTGGGATGAAAGCGCATACCTCCCTTGTATGGACCAATGCTGGAATTAAATTGGACACGCCATGCTCGATTCACCTGTACCTCACCCTTGTCGTCAACCCATGACACACGAAACTGGACAACACGTTCAGGTTCCACAAGTCGCTCCAAAATAGAGTCTTCACAATATTCTGGATGCTTTTGCAAAAAAGGCCAAAGTGATGTTAACACTTCTCGGACTGCTTGAACAAATTCAGGCTGGTGTGGGTCACGCGTTAAAACGCGTTTCTTTATGAATTCATCCACAGAAGAGTACTTCATGATGAGATTGGTTTCTTTGATTGCTTGTTTTTGTAGTAGTAGTTGCTGTTGTATTTGCTTTTTGTCAGTATCTTTATAAATGTCAAAAGAAGAATTATTCCAAAGAATTCAAAAGAGTACAGAAAAAGAAAAAAAAACATTTTAGCACCTGGTCACATGAAGCAATCAGCTGCAGTTTTAGCATATAAAATAATAACGTGAATCTACGTTACAAATCCAACTTACCCATGTAGCCAATTCAATCATAACGTTCCCCCATTTGATCACCTTTCATGTGCTTTAGTCTCCATTATACTTTGTTCCCGATGAAGCTATTCAACCTCCCATGGAAAACCCACATTGTTTTCTCCAGGACGCTGTGCAATAAAAATAACATGTCAATCATCAATGTGGTTCGATAGAAACAGGGACCGCACCACCTCGTAGCCAGGGATCAAAGGAGAAGTTGAGTCACCAATAAAAAAAAACATTCTGAGACAGAGTTTCTTTAAACAGCAAAAGTACGAGTTACACTACTGTTTATTGCGACTGTCAAGAATAATCGTTACCGGTCCATCATTTATCAAGTTAATGTTCATATATGATTGAAATTGCCCTGATGCAACCCTTTCTAGTAATAAATCACTTCTAAGGGTGTCACGCAAAGAATTAAACATTTTAAGTGCCCCATCAGGATCCATAGCCAAATGAAAGTCCGGCTTATTACCCTTTAGTACATGCATAAGTGTAAACTGAGAAATAAGCAAAACACCACCGTCAATTTGCTTAATATTGCGGTCCCACGTCTTTTGCGAGTCCTCACTCGGCCATAGACGCAGCCCCAAGAGCTTTCGGGCAATGTAATTCATATTATCTGCAGTATCGTCACGGTGAATACCTACCAAGACAGCAATTCCACGATTCACCTCCCCAACAACCTCATCGCCCACTCTGACTGAGCCGCTAATAGTACGCTGTGCAACAGCCTTCATCCAATATCAAGCCCCTCCTCAACCACAAATAAATACCATAGTATGCGCCTGAATTTAATCTTTGTCTTCCTTCTACAGAGCTTAAAAAAAAAAAAAAAAATTTATAGATAAATTTAATCACGTCACACTTCTACATCATCCATCCATCAAACATACAGTCAACGTTAAACCAAGTAATTCATAAAAACGAATATATGATACGCCAGTTCGTTGATTACTTATAAAGTGACACAGTTCTCGGGTCCCATCTCCAACAAAAACCCTCACGTGGATAGTAGAAGTGAGACATGAAAAGAAAACCCCAATCGTCACCTTTCAACGCAGCATCTTCCGAAAAAAAGTAATAGGTAAAGAAAAACATAGTAAATAAAGCCAAGACCACTCTCATTTTTTTTTTTTATCTTATCGGGGGACACCCTGTTTTTTTTTTTTTCTTTTACAAGTTTTTACGAACAAAAAAGGGAAAGGTAAAGAAATACAACAAATAATATCCGCTGAAGTAGATGCATATNAGCATGGCTTCCACAAAGTATACGAGACCGTACCCGGTAGCTTCAGGCCGCATTTGACTTCCTTGGAAAGCAATACCCTTACCAGTAAAGGTGCAAGCCTTGTTGTTTGTGAGTTTCTGCGCCATGCCTGCCATGAAGCCAACTTCACGACCACCGACACCAATGTCACCAGCAGGAACATCAGTGTCAGGGCCAATATGGCGGTAGAGTTCCGTCACCAGTGCTTGGCAAAAGCGCATGACCTCGCGGTCACTCTTGCCTTTGGGGTCAAAGTCTGAGCCACCCTTACCTCCACCCATTGGGAGCGTCGTTAGTGCATTCTTGAAAGTCTGCTCAAAGCCAAGGAACTTTAAAATAGATAAGTTGACGGTGGGATGAAAGCGCATACCTCCCTTGTATGGACCAATGCTGGAATTAAATTGGACACGCCATGCTCGATTCACCTGTACCTCACCCTTGTCGTCAACCCATGACACACGAAACTGGACAACACGTTCAGGTTCCACAAGTCGCTCCAAAATGGAATCTTCACAATATTCTGGATGCTTTTGCAAAAAAGGCCAAAGTGATGTTAACACCTCTCGGACTGCTTGCACAAATTCAGGCTGGTGTGGGTCACGCGTTAAAACGCGTTTCTTTATGAATTCATCCACAGAAGAGTACTTCATGATGAGATTGGTTTATTTGATTGCTTGTTTTTGTAGTAGTAGTAGTAGTAGTTGTTGTTGTTGTTGTTGTTGTATTTGCTTTTTTTTGTCAGTATCTTTATAAATGTCAAAAAAAGAATTATTCCAAAGAGTTCAAAAGAGTACAGAAAAAGAAAAAAAAAAACATTTCAGCACCTGGTCAAATGAAGCAATCAGCTGCAGTTTTAGCATATAAAATACTAACGTGAATCTACGTTACAAATCCAACTTACCCATGTAGCCAATTCAATTATAACGTTCCCCCATTTGATCACCTTTCATGTGCTTTAGTCTGCATTATACTTTGTTCCCGATGAAGCTATTCAACCTCCCATGGAAAACCCGTATTGTTTTCTCCAGGACGCTGTGCAATAAAAATAACATGTCAATCATCAATGTGGTTCGATAGAAACAGGTACTGTACCACCTCGTAGTCAGGGATCAAAGGAGAAGTTGAGACACCAATCAAAAAACATTCCGAGACAGGGTTTCTTTAAAACAGCAAAAGTACGAGTTACACTACTGTTTATTGCGACTGTCAAGAATAATCGTTACCGGTCCATCATTTATCAAGTTAATGTTCATATATGATTGAAATTGCCCTGTTGCAACCCTTTCTGGTAATAAATCACTTCTAAGGGTGTCACGCAAAGAATTAAACATTTTAAGTGCCCCATCAGGATCCATAGCCAAATGAAAGTCCGGCTTATTACCCTTTAGTACATGCATAAGTGTAAACTGAGAAATAAGCAAAATACCACCGTCAATTTGCTTAATATTGCGGTCCCACGTCTTTTGCGAGCCCTCACTCGGCCATAGACGCAGCCCCAAAAGCTTTCTGGCAATGTAATTCATATCATCTGCAGTATCATCACGGTGAATACCTACCAAGACAGCAATTCCACGATTCACCTCCCCAACAACCTCATCGCCCACTCTGACTGAGCCGCTAATAATACGCTGTACAACAGCCTTCATCCAATATCAAGCCTCTCTTCAACCACAAAAAAACTAACAAAGTATCAAAGAGGAAAAAAAGGACAGAGAAACCAAAGAAAAAATATGCGCTTAATCATATGCACATTTTTAGCGAGACATTTTTTCTCTATTTAGACAACAAATCCATATATATATTTTTTTTATATTCATTTGTTTGTATTTAATTACTTACATATAATAAGGACCATATCAAGAGATTAAACTTAAACTTCACATCTTACCAAGCATGGTTTTATTTATTTCCAACACCATGCACACAATAAAAAAGATAGTCCCACATTCACAAAAACAAACCAAGTACAACAGAACACACTCGCAGAGCCTTCATTGCCTCCCAATCACAGTATTAGAAACCTCATAATCCCACGAGCAAAAGCAAGTCAAAGAACATTAGTCTAAGCCTTAGCTTTACCTCATAAGAATAGAAGAACAGAAAAAACAAACATATTCCCACTTTATCATAACAAATCCCACCTCCCCTTTATACAGATACTTTTACTCATAGTTTTTACGAAGCAAAAAAAGAAAACTAACAAAACGGAAATCCTGAACAGCAGCTCTAACCCTCCTTCCCTTCGACACGATGTTAGTTGGGCTGGGTGGGTATGCCGAAATTTACGATGTAGAGAGTAAAATAAAAATAAAAAAAAAAAAAGAAAAACAACATACACAACGTTCGTACACCCAAAACAAAACAAATACATCAAAAAAAAAAACTAAGATGGGGCACTCAGAGCACCTTTGCTCCGTTCACGCTTCACAAACCGGCTGTAACGGAGATGGACAATAACGGAAAGCAAAAAACCAACAGCAGCGACAGATGTAGCAACGATGATGGGAAGACGCACACACTCCGCCACATTACACTCCTCATTTGGCCCAAAGCCCAAACTATCATGTTTGGAGTCCACTGTAAGGCCAAAAAGGAGACGGTTGAATCCGATAACAGAAACCACTGTTGTCAGAAATCCGATGTTGTAATATACACAATGGTTACCCTCGTAAAGGCATGGAAAGATTAGTGCAATTACAGCAGCGGCCAGACCTCCCTCAAAGTAGACAAGAATGTATGGAAGCAGGATAAGCTTGCCAGGAAGCGTCAGTAGCAAAATCCCTGCTATAACAATTATTAATGGTGACAAGGGCAACGCCATAGTCACCAGAAAGCGGCGGTTATCAGGGGGTTGATGCTGTACATAGGCCTCAAACATACCCATACCAATACGACCAAGGCTGCTGCCCACACCGAGAAACGCAGTGTACAGTGCAGAGGTCCCCTGACTGCGCTTTTCTCCTGTAATTGCCACAGAAATAGTACTGGCGTTGTACATCACGATAACACCCAATCCACCTTGGCACACGAGGGTAATGAGCAGGAACCAGATATCAGGCTTCTTCAGATTATCCCACACAGTTCCGCCGTAACGAGGATCCTGCGGCAACTCCAGGTCAACATCATCAACTCCAACCCCTGCCATTTCATCTGCCAAGGAAGTCAATTCATTGTCTGGTAGGTTTGTGGCAGTGGTATTGCCAACAGTGTTAGAAACCTCGCCTCCACCAGTGCCCACTTGTTTCATGTCAACTTCTCCAGTAGAAACGTCACCATTGCCATCATTACTGCGTTCGTCCATGCCCCCTAGCCACTGTATGGGCAGCATCATAGAAAAGAAGCACAAAACAAGCACAATGGTGATTATACCAATGGCGATTGAGGACCCACGGGAGACTTTGGTGTAGCCCACCACCGGTGACTCGACAGTGAAGAACACTAAGAGTGCCACAACAATCACGTATCCAAGGGCAAGACGACGGACAGGAACAAACTTGTGGTGGTATGCAGGCTTTAATGCTGTCAGAACAGCAAGCTGCTCATCGGTTTTCCCACGACGTCGCCATCCATTGATAAAGTATGGAGGAAGCACCACAACAAAGGCTGCCACAAAGGACACCACGACTGAGAACGCCATGAGGAAGTAAATGAATGCAGATATATTGTTGAAGATGTTCACGCTGAGGGAGGCAAGTACGGAGCTTCCAAGACCGGTCATCACCTTGGCAAGGGCAATGACGGGTCCTCGATTGCGAGGAAACGTCTCTGCCAGTGTTACAATATAGGCGATGTCAATCAAACCGCTGCAAGTGTTCAGAAGAGCGTAGAAAACAGATATGTTCACCACGTTTCCGGGAATCACTCCATCGAACGTCAGACCGAGGAAAAGTGCACCAAATCCACCAGTAAAAATGCATATAATGAACAGCGGAAATGGACCAGCATAGTCGTACAAGAATCCAAATGGGAGAGTGAAGTAACAAAATACAAGTCCCACTGTGCTGATCGTTGACTGATCACCCGCACTTAGGTGGAAACGATCCGAAAAGTCTGTTGTAAACAAGTCGAAGGCGTAGACAGTGGACGTGCAAATACTACAAAACATGCAGCATACTAAAATACGAAATCGTTTCATCTCGTCCACCGGTGGCAGGCCTGCAGCCTTGCGTCGCTGTACCATTGCTGTCTGAGACTCCCACAATGGCATATTTATCAGTGCCGTTATATTTTTTTTTTTCCTTCATTTATAAAGACGATGCGTTTGGGTTGAGGACAAAAGGAAAAGAAAAGAAAAGAAATCGATCATGGGGAAAAGGGTCTAAAAAGAATAACAGAAAGCAAAAAAAAAAAGACTTTACAGGTTTGCAAAGAAAAAAAAAAAAAACAATATTAAACTAGACAAGAGATTTTGACTAGATATACTCGGACTGATCATATTTTTTGTAGAGTGTAGGGAGGTAGTAAACCTTCTTGTTTTATGGGACGACATTTTACTAATTCTTCACTCATACCTTTATGGTGTCGTCGTGCTGAGGTATCTGAATACAGTGGAGTTCGCAAGATGTCCATAAGATCAGCTTTGGCACGTTTAACCTGTGCCCTTCGGCGCGACAATAGGTTTACACCATGATGTTCCAGAACGGTATCCCGTTCTTGTTCGTATGTGTGATGTTCGTTGTACTGATTATCATTATCATTATTATCATCCTTCCAAAAGTATACTGTGAGACGACTACGTTGAGCTAAACTCATACTTTTTTCAGTTGCAGTATAGGCAATAGCACAAGACTCACTCACGCCATCAAAGGACTCCTGTGACTTCACACAACTGTGCTGTGAAGTGAGAGTATCTTTTAACAGCACTGTTGTAGACTCAACCGGCAAGATAAACAGTACCTGCTGAATAGGCAGGTCCGACGGTGGTTCACCCCGAAGCCACTGCAATACCTCAGATGCTCCTCTAATACTATCATTACTTGTTTCCTGTAATGAGGACTTGATTAACGTAACTACTGCACCTACTGTTAGCATCAACCTACAATTAACTTTTGTAGGTAGTACTGCATTAAAGGAATCTGTCAACGTCCTAGATAATGTTGCAATCTCACGCATTCTCTCGGGAAGGCTCTTGTGCGGATCGCATGAACTCCGCAACACAGAGGCCCCGACTACAACTAAAACTTCCTCACAGGTATGATCCAGGTTCAAAAAATTTAAGGACTCCATGACAACGTCCTCTACATTGACGGTGGTGATCGTAAATCGGAGAACGCAACCAATAAGTTTTTCCATTAGTACAAGGGCGGTGGTTTCTCTAGCAAAACTGTACCTTAATTGACTGCAGAGGAATTGCAGCATGAGAAGCGCTTCCCCATTTTTGTTGGTACATCCAAGCGAAACCCTCATCACCTGCTCCATCACACAGAGCACGATACCAGGTAACCAAGGTACAAGCGATACATAAGGCTGAAAACCAGGGGTGGAAAACAGCTCCCACAACATTTTCCGATAACTTGGCAATGCAGCAAGAATCCATTCTTGTTTGCTTGCGCCCAAGACAATAATGTCATTTATATTCAATGATTCTATTGGCAGATTCTGATCGGGACCTGCCACTAAAACAATGTAAAGCCAGAGTGCACCACAACTAATACCCTGGTCCCCAAGCGAGGAGAAAAAAGACATCAAATCAGTCGGTTTCACAATCTGCAAATTTCGACGTAAAAAAAAATCCCTTAAGTAAGAATACATATCACTTATAGTAGAATCAATATTCAATAAGACAGCATTGGCAGCTACCAATGCAGCCGTTGCTGCTAAAGTCATGTACAAATACTGCTCTTGGGATTCTTCAACTGTAGTCTTCAGAAGAGAAAGGGCTGTGCTGGCAGAAGATTCAAGGTAATCCCGATGTTTCTTCTGTGAGAGTAATAATGGCAAACCCATCACGGAAACTCCAATACTTCCTTGATAGTTGCACATGTCAACAAGATAACACTCAATAGCAAAGGCAACACAAGCTGAATAAGTTGTTTGCTGATACAATGAGGGGCGAGTAGGTAGACTTTCACGTACCACATTCAAAATATACATCACCTCTCCCTGTATATAAAACAGTGATTCAACGCTAACAATGTCATCTTCAAGGCCATAGTGTCGCCGGGCCTCCCCCTTCATGTAACTGAGTAGTTCCACTGCCATTGAGGCAATACCATCCCAGTCACATCCGGTCCGAAGATCATCAAATAGTCGTATCGCCTCTTTCATCGCATCCAGTGATATACGAAGGTTTGTATTACTCAGGTGGTGTAAAGTTGCATGAATAACACTCTTTAACAGACGAGCAACAGCTCGTTGAAAAACAAGATTTTCGCCACTCTCCGTAGTTTTTTCACTTGATCGTAGCAAGCCCCAGTTGCCAACCACACGGGTCCAGAGAGAACTACCGACTCTGGTGATGTGGGAACCTGTATTCTTTAGAGGTTCAACCGACTGACCCAACACTCCGCGAAAACGGTATAACAAAAAAATAATTCGTGTAACTGTCTCCGTATCACCAATAATCGCAGCTGCCTCAGCACACATCACAGCAATATCTTCAGTAAATACATATATGCCCCGCAGTCTAGCAATTGAAGCAAGTTGCAAAAGTTCCATAGCTTGATGTTTCGTTACGGTTGTACCACATCGTATTAATGCTGCCGCCACAGCACCGACAACAATGTCTGTTACAATTAGTCTCTTTTCACCTTCTGTACCTTCCATCCCACGTTCCAATGTTCTATTGCAACCCCCTTCCCGAAGATAACGTTGGAGTGTATATAGAAGCAAGTGGTACGGCTCACTGGCATCAGAACTGGTGGAGTTAGTAGAAGATAGAAGGCAGCTCTGTGCAAAAAGCAAAGCATCAAGGCCCTCAAGAGCAGACATAACTTCGGCTAGTGCTTTCGCCTGTACTTTCATCATCCCCTGATCAGAGAGGTCCCATTCCATTCCTGCCTGCGATGGATGAAGCGGCTTTTTAAGCAATTCCGCGAAAACCAAATACACTTTCTTCGCATCCCTGCCCATGTCACAGGACTTTAGTTTCTGGAGAACTAAAATATACTCATATGGTGAAGTCACTGTAGATGTATTTCTACATGGTGAGGGGCGATGAATGGCGTAAAGTCGACGACGCTCGACACGAAGGAAATCACCGACAACATCCTCTACAGCGCTACGCGTTTTAGCAGCAAGCAATACCAAATGTGGATAAAGGTGAGAAGGTTTACTCAACTCCAGTTCATTCGAAGAGCTAAGTAATCCTGTCGACTGTGACTCCTGGTGTTGTTTCCCACGTACATCGTCCTTGTTTCTTCCAGCTATAGATAGGCAACGACAGCTGCGCTCAAAAGAACTTGGCTTCTCAGAAGATATAATCATTCGGACAGAAACACCACGTGGTACCATATTCCTCTGCACAGTGTAGCCTGGTACCCTACGAATAGAACTACCACTAGCCACTGCAGACATGGCAAATGCCAGTGCATACGATATCTGCTTGTTGTTTATCATGCACTACCCGCCATCCTAGACACGGAAATAAAAAAACAAATAATAAAAAAAAACAAATAAAAACAAATAAATATATGAAAGCAATATTGGAATAAAGAGTGTACCACATGATAACAAATCCAACAAACTCCAATTTACAGAGATACAAAAAAAAAAGACTTAAAACTTATATCTCTTTCATAAGAACGAGACTTTACTGTTATCAAGCCTTTACCTTTTTTTTCCTCTTGAACTCGAACAGAGTGAGTCGATGCAGAATTGGCTCGTGACTATCAGTTTTCCTAAGAGTATTCAGACGAACAAATAGTACAAATATCTTCCGGCATGATACGTGAAAAAGAACGACACAAGACCGGAGAGCACAGAAATAAAAAAATCCCACATATCAAAAAAAAAAAAGAGCTAGATGCAGAGAGAGGTACTTTGGCAGTAGTAGAACCATTAATAGCATTAAAAGAATTTCAGGTTCCCCCAGCTCATTTCCCCTAATTTCATTTCGACATATTCTTTGCTTATTTCCAATAACAAATTCCAATTAAAAAAAAAAAAAAAACAGCCATCCACTCTGAATAGCTACAATAAGATACTAATACAACAATAAAAATGGACTCTGCATATTAACGCATGATTAATTATTATTTTGTACTCTAATATTGGTAGTACACATATCTACAATTGCTTGCAGAAAATGACAAAATAACCTCGTCTTAATTAAAATAAAAAAAAAACAGAAAGTTAGTATCAAAATTATGCTTTGTAACCTCCAACCATATTAATCTATACATCCTACCATATTAATAATGAAAATCCATGCATTAATATTCCAAGCCCTCAGTCGAAAGAAACAGAAGCTCCAGCACTCAGAGCACCTTTGCTCCGTTCACGCTTCACAAACCTGCTGTAACGGATATGCACAATAAAGGAAAGCAGAGTAGCAACAGCAGCGACAGCTGTGGCAACGATGATGGGAAGACGCACACACTCCGCCACATTACACTCCTCATTTGGCCCAAAGCCCAAACTATCGTGTTTGGAGTCCACTGTAAGTCCAAAAAGGAGACGGTTGAATCCAATAACAGAAACCACTGTTGTCAGAAATCCGATGTTGTAATATACACCGTGGTTGCCCTCGTAGAGACATGGGAAGATAAGCGCAGACACGGCAGCAAACACACCCTCCTCAAAGTAGACAAGAATGTATGGAAGAAGGATAAGCTTGCCAGGAAGCGTCAGCAGTAAAATTCCTGCTATAACAGCTATTAATGGTGACAAGGGCAAGGCCAGAGTCACCAGAAAGCGGCGGTTATCAGGGGGTTGATGCTGTACATAGGCCTCAAACATACCCATACCAATACGACCAAGGCTGCTGCCCACGCCGAGAAACGCAGTGTACAGTGCAGAGGTCCCCTGACTGCGCTCCTCTCCTGTAATTGCCACAGAAATAGTACTGGCGTTGTACATCACGATAACACCCAATCCACTTTGGCAGACGAATGTAATGAGCAGGAACCAGATATCAGGCTTCTTCAGATTATCCCACACAGTACCGCCGTAACGAGGATCCTGCGGCAACTCAGGGTCAACATCATCAACTCTAACCCCTGTCATTTCATCTCCCAAGAAGGTCAACTCATTGTCCGGTTGGGTTGTGGTTGTGGTATTGCCAACAGTGTTAGAAACCTCGTCTCCACTGGCGCCAAGCTGTTTCAGGTCAATTTCTCCAGCAGAAAAGTCACCATTAGCATCATCACTGCGTTCGTCCATGCCCCCTAGCCACTGTATGGGCAGTATCATAGAAAAGAAGCACAAAACAAGCGCAATGGTGATTATACCAATGGCGATTGAGGACTTATGTGACACCTCGGTGTAGCTCACTACCGGTGACACGACAGTGAAGAACACCAAGAGTGCCCCAGCAATCACGTATCCAAGGGCAAGACGACGGACAGGAACAAACTTGTGGTGGTATGCAGGCTGCAGCGCTGTCAGAACAGCAAGCTGCTCATCGGTTTTCCCACGACGTCGCCATCCATTGATGAAGTATGGAGGAAGCACCATCACAAAGGCTGCAACAGAGGACACCACGACTGAGAACACCATGAGGAAGTAAATGAATGCAGATATATTGTTGAAGATGTTCACGCTGAGTGAGGCAAGTACGGAGCTTCCAAGACTAGTCATCACCTTGGCAAGGGCAATGACGGGTCCTCGATTGCGAGGAAACGTCTCTGCCAGTGTTACAATTGCCGCTGTGTCTGCGAGCCCGCTGCAAGTGTTCAGAAGAGCGTAGAAAACAGATATGTTCACCACATTTCCGGAAATCTCTCCATCGAACGTCAGACCGAGGAAAAGTGCACCAAATCCACCAGTAAGAGCGCTTAATACCAACAGCGGAAATGGACCAGCATAGTCGAACAAGAATCCATATGGCAGAGTGAAGTAACAGAATACAAGTCCTACCGTGCTGATCGTTGACTGATCACCCGCACTTAGGTGGAAACGATCCGAAAAGTCTGTTGTAAACAAATCGAAAGCGTAGATAATGGACGTACAAATACTACAAAACATGCAGCATACCAAAATACGAAATCGTTTCATCTCATCCACCGGTGGCAAACCTGCAGCCTTGCGATGTTCCACGTCCCTCGTCTGAGAAAACAAGCGTCGCATGATTTTCATTATTATGGGACCTTCTTATTATTGGTAAAGAGTGGAAGAAAAATGAGAAAAGAAATGCCATAAATGGAATAGAAATTATTTGTACTGCAATCACGCCTATCCAGTAAGGGCATGTTTTACATAGAGGGGTTCGAATGATGTGATCTCTTTTTATTCATTACATTCAGTCTGTATTCTTTCAGCTCAACCTCCGCATTGAAATAAAGGAGAATACAAATAAAAAAGAATAATACCCAGAAAAAAAAATAAAATAAATAAATAAATGTAACAAGAAAGTAGTTGATTTAACTCTCGCGTTTTTTTTTGTTTCGTTTTATACTTTTTTTTCCTGTCTCCCCTTCAAATATTCATTTATATATATATATATATATATATATATATATAACCTTGTTTCCAACCCTTATTTAACACTTCAATGTAATGCTCCTTATTGTAGTCTGAAAAGTTCCGTTTTTTTTTTTTTTTTGTTCATTACGCCTCTTTTCTTTTCTTGATAATAGGAGGGGCAAAATAAATGTAATACAAAATTAGAAAGAAAAAAAAAAATACTGGTGGCTTCACCCAATAAATATAATATCATCGTGAAGCAAATGAAAATAAGAGTTACAGGAAGAAACAAAAGCATAGGGAGAAAACACATTTCATCCTTTTTCCAGTGTATAGCCTCCTATTTGGTCCTGTACGAAAAATCAAGAAGCTAAAAAAGTGACCGTAATTCTACTACAGAATCGGCACAATCTCTTCTCCCCGAGCAAGTTGCTGCAGAAGCTCCTCACAGTTCATGAGGCAACGTGGGTGGTGGAACGGACCCTTCCAGAGCGAACCCTTCTGTGTGTGGGAGACGGTGCCGTCGCGGTGAAGGTAGCCATACCAATCACCGTACTCCTTATCCGCAAAGTGGCCAAAGGCGTACACGTGCAGGCGCTCAAACCATTTAAAGTACTTTTCATCCTTTGTGAGTCCATACGCCATAAGAGTGGCTATCAGAGCCTCGTTGTGCACCCACCACAGCTTCATATCCCACTCCAACTGCTCGCAAGGTCGCTTGTCAACATCCACAAAGTATAATATACCACCAAAGGTTTCGTCCCAGCCACATTCCAAAGACCAATTCAGAATGTTCAAAGCCTTCGAAAGCAGCTCCTTGTCCTTGGAGTAAATTGCTTCATTCATTAAAAACCATGCATTTTCAATGGAATGACCTGGATTAACACATCTTCCAGCTGGTGTATCAATCCTACTTCCGTCATTTCCAACACATTCCAATACACAATGAAGTTCCGGTTTGTAATGGAAACTGAAAATAACGTTAGCCATCTCTCGTGTAATTTTTGTATAGTAATCCGCCTTTGCAGGGTCGCAACGACGTAGAACCTGAGCGCAACTTAGCATCACCATTGGAACTGCACATACGCGGTCATTGCGAGTCTTTGCATAACCTTTAGGTGTAATTTTGAACGGATCACTCTCAGGAGTATGGAATAAGCGGAGCATAAGCTCATAACGATCTTCAGCCTTCTTGATTGCATCCTTATCTCCTGTTGCGAGACCATATTCAGCCATTCCCATGACGTAGAAACTCTCCGAGTACATATACCTTCGCTTTCGTAGTGGCTCTCCATCTACTGTCACGGTAAAGAACATTCGTCCATCATCATCGGTACAAAATTTTTCCATGAAGTCCTTTCCTATTTTTGCTGCATCAAGACATTCCTGGCGGTTTCCATAACGGTTTATTAGTGCCGAAAAAGTCCAGAGACACCGGCCTTGAAACCATACTGACTTGTCGTTGTTGTAGGAACGACCAGTGCGGTCCACAGAGGTGATGTACCCTCCATTTACACGATCGATTAGATCGGACTTCATCCAGAAAGGAATACAGTCTTGCATCAGCTGATCATGGTAAAACTGACGGTACGAATCCAGTGTTTCCTTCTTGACTGTCATATTTTAAATGCTGTAAGAAAATCTTTTGTTGCTTTTTTTTTTGTATTTTAAACCTATCCAGTAAGCAAAACCAAATTAATAAAAAAACAATGTAGGAAAATAAAAAACCAATAAATAATGATAATAATGATAATAATAATAATAATAATAATAATAATAATAGTGGATATTCTACCATTGAAATAATGTGATCATTTTGATCCCAACTTCCCAAATGAGTATTGGAGTAGAGAGTTTTTGACCGCTGACGTGTCTCTACCCCCCTCAAAAGTCACACAAACATTCAACTCCCAACCCATAGTGGAAACATTGGAAAGGAAATGGGGAAAAAAAAAAAACGACTCATCACGACCGCCATAGTACAATAAATTTTTCATCATTTCAAAGTCCTTCTTCAAGAACAGCATGTAACGTCTCGAAGCCCTTCAGTTCGCGAAGACGCTCCCGTTGTGACTCCTGTGTACAACACCTAGACAACGCAATTCCCAAGTTCTTTTGTGCAGCGCAGACATGTCTCCATTGCGGGTTGCCCCTTTTCCCATCATGCTCTAGTGTAAATTTGAGCTCCCGCGCATCCCGCAATCCCTTCAACAAGACATCCACAGTTTTGAAGGCCGCATATTGGGCGTACCCATCGGGAGGCACAAAGGATGCTGTCAGCGCCGCATTGCCTAGTGCCACTAGGTGATGGTTGCCAGCAGACTGAATGATTCGCATCAGGGTATCGATACGATTTGAAATAGACAATCCCTTTTCCCGCGAAAGAAGATTCTGTGAGTAAAAAGAGGCAATACAGGTTGTTACATGTTCTGCCATTTCCCAAGCCGCTTTCTTATTTATTTCGCCTTCATCCACTGCAGTCTTGGATTCATCTGCAGCTGGTTCAATTACTCTGAGAGCAATATCTAGTAAGGACCATACCCCCTCTTCATCTTTTAATATCGCATTTCGAAGAGACTCATCATATGGTGAAAACTTTACAAGAACACCCATCATTTTTGCTTGAACACTTACGCTTTCCAATGGCACTTTATCAGACAATGCCCACTCACGAAGCACATCCCAGGTAGGAAGAAACAAAGATGAGGTACCAATATTTTCCAATTTCGTTTTTGCATTACGCCACTGCTCAACGTATTGAGGCCGTGATTCCACCTGTAGAAAGACATTATAAACCACAGCATAAAGCGCTTCCTTTAGTCGTGGTGAAGAAGAATCCCATTTTCCTTTATGGATCCATGATACCAGAGATGCAAGGTTTTGTGTAAACTCTGGTGAACTCATTGCCTTTGCCCATTCACTGCTAACACATGACATACGTAGTGCTAAAGAAAGGCCAACTTCCTTTAACTGTACTGATTCTGACGTAATCGCCGAATTTACAACTTCTAATAATAATCCCTCTGTCTCTTTCGCAAGCGCCACAGAGACGGATACCTTTCTAAACAACGCCTCTAATAAACCAGAGTAAAAGAAAAGCATCTGAGGGACTTGATGTTGTTTTATTATATCCGTCCATATTATCCTCAAATCCTTATCATTACAATTAGTATACACTTGAAACGGAAAACGTACAGCCAAAGCCTCCAAGAGCTGTAATATGGCTACTAACAGTATAATTGTAGCACTTGCAGAATTAGTTGAAAAATACTGATGTTCAATATCTTTCAGTATTTTTACAAGATTGTCTGTAATTTCTGCAATGGTAGATGATGGTTCTAGCCCATCCGCAGCCACTTCACTCTCATGCAAAATAAAAGCCAGCAGGCGAGCAGACATCACAAATGTCATTCCATTTGTTGAAAGTTTCATCGAACCGTCATCAATAAGAAACCCAAAGCATCGTGATGTACAATTATAGAGTAGAATAGAAAAGAGATTCATCAGTGAATTAACACCATTGCTGAGAGTAAACAACACAGCAGCACCACGATGAAACGACTGTACTAATTCAAGGCATTGACGCACACTTTCAGCTGCCTGTAACATGAACTTTTTCTCATTCTCTTCTTTATCAGTAGCATTTTCAACAGAAGATGTTTCCTCTTTGTCATCCTTGGCATGGATTTCTCGCAACCGAGTCACTGTAGTGGTTAAACTATCCACTGAATCTCTTAAACGTTTCGCTTCGTTGGAATTATGCTGCTGGAATGCGGCACATGAAGTATGCTCACTTTTTGCTCGTTGAAGCCAGTGTGCAAGGTCTGCAGCCTCTTGACTTGTTGGCTCTTTTTGTAATGCAGTCTCCGCATCCTTCAGTGCATCTAAGGGACGATGTAGGTGTCTAAGAGCCGTAGCCCGTCGTAACAATGCCTTGACATTGGTTGGCTCTTCCCGTAATACATAGCTAGCGTCATCCACTGTCTCAAGATAATGCTTTAACTTTAATTGCACAAGGGCACGATTGTTGCGTAGAGTACGCTGAAGCCCATCATCCACCACATTTAGGGCAATTGCACTTGTGTATAACTCAAGCGCCCTCACCCAATCCGACATCTTTACTGCTCCTGCCGCCTCATCCTTTAGGCGACGAGCTTCTTCTAGTGAAACACGTTCTGATCTGCTGTAGCAAAGCTCATCTCTCATTATGGCACTTCGATTCTTGTTGCTAAGACCGTCCACCTCCTTCAGTAGCTTATCAATGACTTCGTCATTCTCAAAACGAAAGTAGTAACGCGGGTCGTATCGCATCTTTATCTTTTCACGAGCCTCGTTTGCTTCGGTCTGACGCCGCCGCTCCTCCCGCTCTTCTCGTTTCCGTGCGGCTTCCATGGGGTCCTCGTCTAATATATCTCGCACCGCTGCCGTGATGTCGTCAACACGCTCCAGCCATTCCTCCACCGCCTGTCGCGATGGGGCTGCCTTTTCATCGAGTTGTTTAGATGACATGCAGAGTGTGCGAGATGTATTACCTCTATTCAGTAGTGTTATGTTAACTCTTTTTCTTTTTTTATTTATTTATCCTTCCTTCTTGTTGCTGATCCAGTACACTTAGTATAACAAAGATGAGTGATGGAGAAAAATGAGAGGGAAAGGAGGGAATGTGCAAAGACGGGAGTGCGTAAGGAATTGACGCACAAAATGCAGTGTACCTCTCTCTTATTTGTAAACCCAAAAACAGCAGCGGTTGTGCAACTCTTCAACGCACAGACTTGTTACTGCTGTGCAACAAACAATTCCAATCTGCAGCACCGCCAGTACTTACGAGTTCAATGCTATTATCTTCAAACACCGCAGCGCGTACCACCTCCGTGAAGCGACGATCAACACCATCAGCTCCAGTGACTTGCTGCGCCGATAGCGTCACACGCTGTGCATTCAACTGGTTAGCTGGATCCATGCAAACTATATTTAGTTTGCCAGGTGCTTTTTTGTTGTTGTTGTTGCTGTTACCTTCGTTGTTTCGGGAAAAATAAAAAAAAAAGAGGGAGAAAAAATTGTTTCCCTTCTCTGTTTTGTATGGGTCATGAAAAAAAACAAACAAATCAAGTCAAAAAGAGTCTTCAAACACAGAAACTGAAGAAAAACCAACACCAGTGGAACAGAGATAGGTGTTTCCAGAGAACATACAGACACATATACATAAAGAATGTATGTATAATCTTTTATTTTTGGTTATTTTCGTTCCCTTGTTCTTGTATTCCCATTTAGACTTACCCAAAGACGCTAATCAATGCTAATATTTCCCTATAAGAGTCTAACAATATATATATATTAAAACTCCTCAAGGAATTCCTCAGAGTCAACTGTATCGTCATCGCACACTGTGCATCCGGTCGCTGCTGTTTTTCGGCAGCACGTGCAACTATTTCCACTACACTGCACTTCACCCGAATTGCTGAAACAGGTGGTCGCCTGCGAAAGAGGTGCATGGCATAGATACGAGTATCCCCTTTCACGGCAATACCCACAATCAACTTCAGCGCGGGAAACGGGAGTGTCGCACAGCAGCATGAAAATCAATACAGCAAGTAAAATCAGTGTTACACTTAGCCTCATTTTTATGAACAGATTTACAGTGAAGTACAGGTAATAAATATATGTATAATCTTGTATTTGGCTAAACACAGCAAAGAAATTGAAATGTGTCCTTCTCACAAGAAAAAAAGGTATTGAAAAGAAAAAAAAGAAATAGAATAATAGAATTTCTCACAAACGAAAAGGATTATACAGATTCATATACGCGCATACACACCAAAAAAAGAAGCACAAAAAAAAAAAAAAAAA
>NW_021639879.1:143970-202165 GCF_002087225.1 Trypanosoma theileri
AAAAAAAAAAAAAAAAAAAAAAAAACGGAATAATTACATATACCAAGAAAATTTTCTTGTCGTACAAACAATGTTCATTTATCATACTCACTCCGTACCATCAATAACCCCCATTTTCACCAGCAGCGTCATCGCCGTCACCCTCATCCTCCGGGGCCACTCTAGGCACAAGAAGTGCTGCGCGGACCGTTGCATCAGCGAGACCACCAGGTGCTGCGAAGAGACGCTCCAATGCACGCCGTGAACGCTCATTAAAACGGCGTACCGCCGCAGGTACTTCTTCTTCACCATACGGTGTATGTTGTTCTGTGTAAGGCACTATTTCGTCAGCATACAGAAGATCTGCAAAACTCGCCTCGTCATAGTCAAAGACGTAGCGTCGCATTAACTCCAATTGATCATCGGTGAGAAGCTCCGCAACAGCTGTATTGTAGCGACACAATGCCCGTGGTGTTAAGAAAGGTGTTCCATCTAAAAATGAATTAAGGGAGTATCGAAACCGAGGAGGTTGTACCCCATTTGATGTATGTTGATGCCCATATTTTTCCGTTAAAAGTGCACTGCTTGCACGCAGAGTAGAACACACTATTGAAGCACTTTTCTGCTGATTCAAGTACTTTTTTCGTGCCATTCGAACCTCTTTATTCATATCTTGTAGCCATTGGCGTGTTTCCTCAATACGACGCGCTATACGCTCGCTGCTAACACCAAGTTCACTGCCGAAGAGAGATGATCCCTGCGGAAGAACTCGAAACGACGATGGCGTGTCACTCCGTGTATACACTAAAGCACTCCCCGGAGCACGAAGAGAAAATGGAGTGGCGGAGGTGCTGTGTCCGGAGTACATGTGTGAAATTATACCGCAGGAATCCACTTCTCTCTAACGTTTATATAAGTATATGAGGTTGTGTGGTCAAAACTCTAAGGCTCCCGCCAATAAGAATCTGAAGAGAAAAAAGCAGAATAATAATAATAATAATAATAATAATAATAATAAGAGGAAGAATAAACGTACAATGGGTTAAATAAAATGATGTTCCCGCTATTACAAGGAAATTCAACTCACAGAGACACAAAAAAAAACAGTTTAATAATTACAGACCCTGTCATCTCTCACCACGCACCCAAAAACAAGACATCTATATCACCCAATTTGATGTGAAGAAAAATAGCCAAATAAATAAATAAATTAATTAATTATTAATAATAATAAACGTCACATGAAGAAATAAGTAAAACAATAAAGGGAGAAACACCACTAGCGCCAGAGTGAAAAAAAAAAAAAAAATGGATTGAGGAAAAAAAGTGAAAGGAAGGTGGTACACATGTGGTGTAGTTAAAGGAATTCTCCAAGAATGTCCACTGGGCCATTAGGCCAGGCCTGTAATGAGCACTTCAATGAATTCTTCTTCATCCACTCCGCTTCATCCAGCATATTCTGGAAAGAAGAGCGAAGTAAATCAATTTCCTTCTCTCTACTAGTTGAAACACCATCATTCACCTCAAGAATCTCCAGAGTTTCACTTATACGCTGCATCACCTGTGAAAGGACCTGATGGTCTGACGACGTCAGTGGTGTCCTTCCAGCGGTGCGGTGGGGCAAGGCAGAAGGACGCACTCCAACCCAGCGTGCGGGAAGTAATTGAGAAATATAATCCGCACGCTCTTCTATTCGTTGCTGTTTCCTCGCATTGCGCCGTTGCGGTGTGCCGTGGTCACCAAAGAGGCCTATAAAGGTAAGGGCAATGCGCAGTCCATGGGGATCCCCATCCACGAGTAGAAAGATTGGCAAGTGTGGCAGTTCGCGGTGTAAATTGCGGAGAAAGTTGCGTGAGGCTCTGCACGGATATCCTTTACTGCATACAAAAACACAGCGATGTAACGGCGCATCAACTTCAAACGCGCCATTTGTTTCCATAAGTGTACGCAATGTACTTTCCTTCTCCACAAGCACCAAAGCGGAGGGTGGGATATTGCTCCCTCTTGCTCCTCGAAAACGACAACCCTTCAATCCAACCATAGTATCAATAAGAACACCAGAAGTATGACGCATGACATCAATCTCCAAAAGATGTGTGGAATGACTACTAGTACAATTACTCGTCGTCTGCAGATTCTCTTCTATAACTTCACTCGAAGCTGGATCTTGTGTGGAATGTGAGTTATATATTGTCATATCTGAACGTTTAGGAACATCAAATGATAAGTAACCAGTAAGAATACTCTTGCCGCTTGCGCCAATTCGTATACCTTCGCGTGTGTAGGGTCGTGGTTCTTCCTTTTTAACCCCATTCACACCGTGTGGTTTTGCGGAATAATATAATGGATACATAGAATTCATCCAGCGACAAAGGCGGTCAATACTGCTATGTACCTCTCTTTGTCCATTAGGGAAAAGCGGGGCATTCCTATAATAAACATCACGTTCTGTGCACATCAACCCCTTTTCCACCATGTCCACAACGCAAGAAAGTACATAAAAGGTTTGGGCGTCTCGCCGCAGCAGCTCTATTTTTTTTTCATTTGCACATGTGATGATGTTGTGATTTTTAAGTCCCACTCGCTTTGTAGTAGAAAAAGGAGTACTAGAAATAATAGAAACGGATTCAACGTCTCTCTGTGAAGATGTTTCAGTATGAGTGGACCCAGTACTTCCAAGTAGATAATGAATGTAGTTTAGTACAACGGCCTCGGCACCGCTCATGATTTCCTTGTCACTAAACATGAGATACTATATATCGAGAATAAAAAAAAAAAAAAATTAACAGATAAAAACAAAATAAATTCATGCTTACTGGTAAATTCCCTTCATCTCTTTTATTAAACAGAGATTTACACAGGTGCAGATGTATATATATATATATCTGTCATCCTGTGTGGGAATATGGTTTTATTTTCATTCTGTTGGGGCTTTCCATATCCTTTCCATTCTTGTATATTACATTGATAAGTAATTCTGCGTATGGTTAGTCAACCTGTGGCAATTTCATGGCTACAGACTAACACTGTCCACTAGTGCAAAGTAACGACATGGTAACAGCCATTATATTTACGTCATCCAAGAAACTATGAACATCGACGTGAACACATCTCCCATTCTCTCCTCTCCTTCCCTCACCCACCCCCAACTTCTCCTTCTCCCACAGCACAAATACAGAAAAGAAGAATGTGGGAGGCAAGACAGAAAGGGTTTAAAAACAAAAACAAAAAGAAGGGAGAATAAATAAAAAAAGAAAAGAAATGAGGAAAAATATGAGATGTACGCTTCTTTTTTTTTTCTGTTTTGCAACCTCTTGTTTTTTTTTTTCCTTTTGTATTTGGCCCTTTGCTTCATTTGTTCCTTATCTTTCTCTTTTTCTCTTTCTTTCTCTCTCTCTTTATGTGGGTGTGAGTGTGTTTGCATGTGTTAAAGAGGGAAAAAAGAAAGAAAGTGCCTTTTCTTTTCGTTTTCCCTCTCTCTTGCACCCCCCCCCCTTTTTTTCTTCTTTACAACTGTTGTAAAACTGCCATAGCAAGACGGAACTCCTCATATGTGGCTCGCCCATCCCCGCGCCACGCCATTCCCTCAAAGAGTTTCCTTATAGTACTCTGGGGAATTGGTAACCCAAACCAATCCAGGGATTCAATGTCTTTGCGAAACGCCTCACCGTTAATAGAGCCATGTAGACCACTGGGAGGGACGACATCACTACCAACTGCAGCGGCAGCTCCGGAGGTCGGCACACTCCCGCTGCTCCCACCCGCCGCGCGTTCCTCCCAATCCACTGTTCCTCCGTAGTGCTCCCACAGACGTGCCACATCCTCCTCCGTGGCATTCAACAGCGCCTGCTGCACCCACTCTGTGGGACCCGCACCAGATCTACTGTTTTCATCATCAAAGATCAAGAGAGGAGAATGTCTGCCAGTGATCCTCCCAGCACTACGCCTTCTTTCTATCTGTTTTAATGCATCACCTCCAGCCTCCTGCTCATCAGTCAGAGCCTCTGAAATTGGAGCAATAGGAACAAAAAACCCATCACGTTCACTCATAAGGTCTACAAACTCCTTTGTATCAAGTTCAAAGGTAAAACTGAACATGCGACCTGTCACATTCTCATCATGAGTTGAACGACCCGTCAAACGCACCAATGGGTTATCCTTCCATTCCATCAATTGCGCAGGATCATAGTCCATGTAACAAACAGCGCGCACGAGTGGATCTGGAATCATATCGCCGCTGCCACACCAAAGTTCACGCTCCACATAAGCCTGCAGTGGTCCGTCGCTAGCTAACACAATGTTGTCAATACGATTTGGTCTCGACGGTAAGCCAACCTCCTCCCATTCACGGTACAGTACACCACGCAGGGATGTCTTTTCTGCCTCAGCCGGATCCACGTCACCTATAACCTTATGAAGAAACTGGTGCCAGCTACACTTACGCTGATCCCAGCTCACTACATAGCAGTGAACGTCCCGCATTTCTTGTCCTAAAGAAATCATACGCTCCCGTTCCAAGGGTGTAATAGCATTGACCACATAAACCCCTTCTGCATGAAATTTAATCACTTCCATATCATATGCCAACTGTACATGCTGCTGCTGAGGTAGAGACCACTTCACGTAGAGTTGTGACGCTGTCATGTTAAATCGGGAAAGAGCGTCAAAGGCACCAAGAACACGTCGCGAAGATAACACACTATCCCACTCTTCACCAAAAGAGTTAAAAAAATTGGCCCGACCTTCCGCTGTTACTTCTGGGCAATTCTGAATATAGTTGTGTTTTGCATAATACATAGGAGATGCGAGGTGTTTGTCAACAAGACGAGGGCAACTTTGTTTGCGAAGTTCTTGCTTCACACGAATGTTGTTTTCGGCGAGAATGCGTTCTAAATGTCCTATAATCTTGACATTTTCAGATGCGTGGGGTTTAATAATAATAACGGCGGTGTTACGGTACAGTAGGGTTTCATCACTACTATGTGGCAAAATCCTTTGCTCATGAACCTCAGCAGCATTCCCCTCCCCTGTCATTTTCCATCGATTTTGTTGATCCTGTTGACTTTGTTCTTGTTCTATTGGTACCTTGGATGCGACCACACGAAACTGAGTACCTAAACTTTCCCCTATAGCTGGAATTCGTGCAGCATTTGCTTTATTACTATCCTCTTCTCGGCGAAGTTCTTCTGTTAAAGTTGTTAGTAAAACTAATAGACGTGATGTGTCGCAGTGCCGCAGGTGCTCAAACACACCTGCCTCCACTCCTCCTGAAGTAACATCTGGATTATCAAGCCATACACGAAGTATTCTCTCAGGTACACCATGACGTAGCATCACATCACCGAGGTAATCTTCATTTAGTTTGTAGTGAAGACATTTAGTGCGCTCTCGCATTGCCTGTAGTGCACCCTGACTCACGTGGAGACCATTACGTAATAAATCAGGCGTAGCAGTAAGGCCATACTCTCTCCAACGTTGAAAAAGTTCTCCACGAATACTATCTGGGAGTGCAACTTGTGGATTATCATCACCTACAACCTGTTCAAGGAAGGTAGGCCAGCTCATACTTTCTTCTGCCCATGAAACAACATACCAATGTAGTAGCGCATTGGCAGATTCAAGAGATTGCTTTAACTCTGGAAAGTATCCATTTACAACAAAAATACCGCTATCTACCAACTCGGCAACAACAAGATCAGGACGAATCGTTAGTACTCGTTTGGATAATCGCCAACGTTCGTAAAGGTGTTGTGGTGTGATACCACCTAGAACTTCTAGAGCACGATAAGCGTTAACAATGACGCCACTCGAAACCATCTGATCCCAACTGATACCAAGTTCTCGACGCACCATATCTTTTTCCCCTTTGCAAAGTCGTATAGTTGATACATCACGTACGGCATATCTTGAAGCAGTAGCATATAGATGGTGCACAAGTCCACGAGCACGCACAACACCACCACTTAAATCACCCTCTTCATCAATTCGTACGTCAGCACGAGAAAATATCATTTCAATTGTCATCGCAAATGGTCTACAAAGGGCATGGCTTTTGACAAGTACAAAGGCCGAGTTGCGGGGAGGTGTAGTGAGGTGCCGTTTTTCTTCTTCAAAAAGTAATTCAAGTACTTCTGCGCTTCCCTTTCCACGTAAGGTATCAAATAAAAATCGTCCATCACGTTGTACCATACGTGGATTTCCTAGAGCCCAACGTAGAATATATGGTGAAACGTGTAACTGTTGTATTGCGAAACGTCCAACAGTATCGTGCAACATATCAAGTGAAAGCCACATTTGACGCTGGTGCATAGCCTCCAAGGTGCTGGTGGAAGTAAAGAGAGCTCCTTCAAAAGGATCCGGTGGACACTGTAAACCAGCAGCTTTCCAATCCTCTAACAAAAGATGATTTAAACTACCAGGTTTTGCATTCTCCACGTAAGGGTCGCCAATGATGTCCTCTAGGTAGCGAGCGTAGTCACAATCATTATTGTCCCATGAGAGTAAAAAATATCTCTTCACAGTTGTACATGTGTTAAATATTTCCACGCTGTGTAAAGCAAAGCCATTGACAAGGTACATGTTGAAACCTTCCAGTTTTCCAACATAGAGAGAAGGGGCTATGCGTTTGTGCAAGGTACATGAATCCCACATCTCTTTCAGTTTGAGTGCTGATGCGTTAAACTCCACTGCAGCATCCACAGCATTGCGAACCGTATGGGGATCCCATAAATCATCAAAATACTTGTGAAAAGCACACATTGCAGCTGAATCTATAGCATACTGAGATGGGGTCTGTTTAATAGCGTACTTGAATACTTCTGATTGGAGTTCTTCTGCCATATGACGTAATGCTGGTGCGATAGCCCTAGCACTACCTCCTGCCTCAACTCTTATTTTGTGACGCACCAAAAAGTCATTGATATAGACAGTCATAAGTTCCTCCTTTTCAGCAGACGCACATTTCGGATTTACCACAAGAAAAGCATAATTTCGACGGAACGACTGAGGTAATACTGCTTTATCTGACAATATTGATGCAGGAACTGAAGCAGTATTATTGTCCTTGTTAACAGTGGATGTGAAAGAAGTAACATGCCCATTAGATTTTTGCACCGATGTTAACAATTCTTTGGAACCATTCGTATTTTTCTTTTCGTCTTTTAGCATTTCATCTGCTGGGGAGAGCGTGGGTGAACTTTCTTTCTGTGTTTCTGATGTGATGAGTTGCATTCCCCCTGATGACTGTAGCCCAATCAATTGTGCTAACAGGAGTGGGTTCTCTGTACACATCTTATCGAACGCCTCACTCACCGCGTCCACCGGCTCATCTCTGTGCCGTACGAGTGGGTTGCGAAGGAGTGTGTGGAGATACTCCGCGCTGACGCCGCCCTGCAGGAGCAGCCGCCCAAAGACATCTTCCTCCACGGGGGTGCCAAGCCACGCGATGCGGTCGGCGAGTCCCGCCATGGGCGTTGGCGATGCGTGCACGCCGTTGTCAATACCGTCCGGCGGCCGCACGAGGCCCAACGCCTCCCACGATGTGAGGAGCCCGTGCCGCAGTGAGGCCGTGGCCGCCGCCGACGGCACCGAGTCGCCCACAACGTACCCCTGGAAGTCCTCCCACGTCATGATCTCCCCGTCCCACGCCACAATAAACCAGTAGATGCGGGGCCCGGTGTACATGCGGGAGCGGAGGTACGGGTAGAAGCCGTTGATGAGAAAGAGACCCTCCTCCTCAAGGTAGGCAACATACAGGGAAGGTGAGAGACACACCTTACGGGAGGCGTTATTCCATGCATCCAGCATTCCCACCTCCCCCAACCGTTCCACACCTTGGCCCGCATTTATCAACATGTGTAGATTCACAGCTGTACACCATGAAATGCCAAAAGTCCGCTCAAATTCTACCATTTGTGTCGTCGTAATAGGTATCTCTTCAATAGGGCGCGACATTGCATTACGGTATAAAGCATAATACTGTTGATCAACAAGTCTTTTCCCAATTACTTCTTCCATCATGACATGACCAGAAGATATTACCTCAAGGCGATGTTCCTCTAAAACTTGTGGAATCCATTCTACTACTTCAGTAGTACATGCGTGAGGTTTTACCCAAATAAAAGCATAGTTCATCTTTATGTCACGTATAAAACGAGAGGTAAGCGCTTTTAGACGTCGTACTACTTCACTACTTTGCTGGTACTGAGAAAGCTTAGTTCGTGTAAAATTCTCTCCAAAACCATTTATTGTATATTGTTTTTTCTTTCCATCATCATCATTATCATCTCTTTTTTCATTTTCCAATGTTTCATCTCGCACATATGGTAGTAGTAGTGATAAAGGTACACCTTCTAGCATAAGTTGTTGTACAAATGGGTCTTCGGAAAGATCAACTCCAAGCCACATCTCTCGATCAGCAGCAGCCTCTAAAGGCCCCTCTGAGACGTACAATGCAGCTGTCGTCTCTGACATTGGTTGTCGCACTAGACCAAAACTCTCCCACTCATCTGCAAATATACGTTGTAAACTTCCTTCTGTGGCGGTACGTGGATCAGATTTGTTGCCAATTAGCACATTACAAAAATCATTCCACGTCCAGGATTTTTCTTTCCATTCTACTTCAAAAAGGTAGATACGGTTTCCTGGTTTTCCATAACATTCACGAACAAAAGGAATAAAGCCGTTTATGAGATAAATATTGTGAGACTTTAACTCCGCAATAAAACAAGACTTTGTTACACATTTCTGTTCAGATTCTTCCCATAATTGTAAAAGTTCTGTAGACGTAAGTCCAAGTTCCTCACATGCCTCAGTAGCCCCAAGTAACTTACCTCCTATCAGGCACCAATCCCAAGCAAAGTGAAAAAGCTCCTTAAATTTACTTTTAATAATTGGGCTAACATCATCTCGTAATTCATCCATTTTAGCATCAGCAAGTTGTTCCATGGCACGAAAAGAAGAACTTTTAAGATAGTGTTCCACCACATAGTTACTGAAAAGAGAAGTTTCACGGGTTACACGTATTTCCCCAGTAATGAGAGTTTGCCTCACTTTTTCAATCACAAGATCATTAAGCGCAAAGGGTCTGATTATTACCACACCCCTATTCATTGGGGTTTCGGTACACATTGTTAGTGCCTGTTCCTCTGCTTCACGCATAATATCCACCATTTCAGAGGTTTGAAGATTTTCAAGAAGATCAAATATGCAACCTGTACGTCTCCCGTTCTGCAACACCACTTCCGGGTTAGATTTCCAACGGTATAAGAGAGCTCCTGTCAAACCAGACTCTTGCAATCTTAACGCAAGAGGATCATGTGTAAGGGGGGAACAAGTCCATAAATGTCGCTCCAATACAGCTTCAAATGGTCCTGCAGAAGCATGAACACCATTGTCTGTAGTTGTTGGTGGATGTTGAAGCCCTAAATCCCGCCATCGATCTCGTATTAAACCACGGAGACTATTAGACACTGCATTTCCAGGATTTGTACTACCAATCAATTCTTCACGAAATGCCCGCCAAGTCAAACATTTTTCTGGCCAAGAGAGAACGTAGCAAGTTACCCTCGCATCCTCAGCACTGTATGTATCTCTAAGGTAAGGGTAAAAACCATTTATTACGAAAACTCCCTCATTACAAAAGTGAGCCACATACGCCCCAGCAGTGAGTTTAACAGTCTTTGCACATGATCCCCACATAGCATAAAGTTCATCAGAGGATATTTCTCCAAGGACATGCAAAGCAGTTTCAGCATTCCATACACGTCCGCATTTTAATGCTTCTTTCCAAGAAATACCAAAAACTTCCTTAAATATAGCTCTATTCTGTACACTAACGTTAATACTTGACGGTGATACTTTGACAGCATAGCGAGCTATTGTTCCATAATGTTTGTCCATCACTTGTCGTGAAGCAATCTCTTTACCCATAACATGGCGGTGACTAACAATTTGCATTCCTTCAACTTGCATTAAACGTTCCTCCACAAGGGCACGAGTTTCAGGTGTATTAGCATGTGGTTTCACAAATACTAAAGCTCTGTTTCGTCGTTCTTCAGCATCTTCATCCTCCAAAACAATAGTCCAATCAGCCGAAGGCGAAGTTGTATCAGATTCCCCATAACCAATAGATGATTTATTTATTTTCTTCTGTTTTTCCATTGCGAAAATAATTGCAGCATGATGAAGTACCTCGCTACTTTGCATATTCTCCAAAAGTTCAAATACTGATCGAGTTTCCCCTCTATATGTTAAGATAGGATTTTTCACGAGTTTTTCCAAAAATTCTAGCGAAATACCCTCCCGTAGCAATGCACGACCATAATCATCCTCAGTTGCACGTCGATGCATCCAAACAAATCGTTGTGCCAAAGCTTCAAGAGGACCACTTGAAGATTCCAGGCCGTTATTCATAAGACTTGGCTGTTCATCTAATCCATATGTTTCCCAATTATCATACAACAGGCGACGAAGAGAAGTGGATTCCGCTTCACGTGGATCAGCTGCACCAAGTACTTCTAAACGAAAACGTTTCCAAGAATATTTTGCTTCCGGCCATGAAAGAAGAAGAATACACGTTTGACTTTCGGGAGCAGTAAAAGAATCAAGCAACGCTGGGTAAAACCCATTTATCAGGTACATTTGTTCCTCCTGTAAATAAGATACATAGAAGCCGTGTTCAAGCCGAGCACGCGATTTTGAAGCCCACCAACGTACACTAAGCTCTTCCGGCGTAAGACCAAGAATAGTCATGGCATCCTCTGGTGTGAGAACCCGTCGCTGCTCCACCACAGTTTCCCACAGTTCACCAAAGGCACCAAAGAAAAGGGATGCCGTCTCCTCTGAGACATAAACAGTCAAATCTTCGGACGGGCAAGCGGAAACAGCAGCTACTGAGCTGTAATGGCGTTCGACATATGCTCCTCGACGAACCTGTTGTCCCGTCAAAAGCAACATGTCATCCACACGAATCCCATAATAATCAAAATGATCACGCGCAACATCGAGGAACCTCTCCCGACATGCATGCGGTTTAATCAATACCAATGTTGTATTCATCCTTGTTTCCAATCCACTGATCAACCTGCCTGAAAGTATTAGAAAAACTGTACAAAACAAAAGAAAGGAAAAGAAAAGATTTATGTGTCACAGAAGCATAGTAACGGTATTAGGGAAGAATAACATAATATCCTGAGAATTTTAAAATCCTTTTCTTCTTCTTCTTCTTCCTCTTCTTCTCTCTCTCTCTATTTGAATCTAAGCACTATGGCATTTCTAAATGGAACTCAATAAAAATAAAATAAAAAAACACGAATCATCTACGTATACTAAGTACGGAGTTGAGGGAAGTGAGGGGGTAAAACAAACTCCTCTCATTAGAGTTTTAAAAAAGAAAATCCATACACACACATACTCACATATATATATATACAGTGTCTATTATGGATATGTTTGTGCTTATGTGGGTGTGATTCTTCCTTTTTCATCTGTGCGTATTTGTATATTTGTTATTCATTCTCTAGTCAAATTATTATTATTATCATCATCATCTTTTTCTGTTCACTCTGTTTATCAGAGGCATTGTAACGCTGTTTCGTACTCCTGATAGAGTGTATTCATGTCGGAGGGAATGACTGTCATGGTATTCTTCAGTTGAATCAAATAGTTAGCAACTTGTGTGGGCTCTGTTGTCATCATCATGAGTCGATGCAATTCAGCAAGCTGATCCTGTTGTAAATGCTGCGAAAGTTCATTTTCGAGTAACAAGCTAACTATCATTGACACATCCTGTCCATGATATATACGTGTACCTTTGCGAGTACCCCCATCATCCTCTATCATGGGGATCGTGCGACCGGCATTTCGATCCACAAACATACTGAAATCAATGAGTTTCTCCCAATGTACAGGAACAAGCAACGCCACTGGCATATCGGAAGGGCTTCCAGGAGTTCGAATAGCGAAAAATAAATGATTTAAACCTCTTAAATTACCATGAATAGTGCGTTTCACTACAAGATCTGAAAGCATCCGCAGCATGAGCTTCACACAAGTCGGAAAGGAACGTTCGGATAAAGGTACAGTAGAAAGTGGAATGGCGCGGTATCCAGCTGGCATGATAATGGCTGTTAACCCGCCATCACGGTAACGATAGCCAACGACTGTCACTGCAGGAGCAACGAGGGAGAGACCAAGCGCCGCACGGTATGCCTCATTCACCTGCTGCTGGACCGCACGTACACTCCATCTGTAGAGAAGCACTTGCAGAGGAGTTGTGGTATTATTCTCTGGTAATAGTGTATCCCCGCACTCATACGCCTCGTACACGTCAGCGGAGGTGTGGTAGCGGAGAATACGGCATCGACGTTCCCCCAATACCACCTCAGCACCAGGAAGTAAATGTGGTGTAACTCCATCAATATCGCAGAAATCCCCACTACTACAGTGAGCTTCCAAGTTGGCTGCGATAAGTGGTGCTACAATTGAAGCTGGTATCATCTCGCTTTGAAAACCATATGCTTGAGTCGGAATTGGTTTTGCATGTTCAACAGTACGTCGCATGATTGTTGTGCGGCCAGGGAGAAACAGTTGCTTTGTCGTACGAAACTCAGATGGCCGTACGGTCGTTAACCGCAATGGATCTGTACCAGCTGTTGTGTCAAGTGTCTCTCGTGTGTTACCAACAGCGTCGTCAGGTGTTAGAGTATCTCCAGTACCGAATTGCAGCGGAGACGCCGTGCTGCTGCGCTGCGGTGGCGGTGGAAGTACCTGGAAGGTGGTAGAAGTCTCTGTTGAATGAACCATATTGGTATTTACATCATTGTCTAAGAAGTGTCGTAAAGTAAATGCGGCAGAGTGCTGACCATTTGATACAAGTGTTTTTCCCTGCTCCTGTTCTTGTTGTTGTTGTTGTCGTGGTGGTGGGGGTACGTTTGCACTCCAAGCTCCTGGTGATTTCACGCACGAATTTAACCGGCTGTCACGATAAATAGAAAAACTTGACCCGCGTGAGGGCTGAACAGTAGTGTTTGTACCTTGTGGTGATGAAACTGTTACAGGAGAGAACTGGTTAGACGAAGCAGATACATCAATATCATCATCCTCCTCCTCCTCATCTCCTAAAGGAAAAGCAACGAACGGAGTTGGACGATAGACACTACTACCTTGTTTTTGTTCTCGTTGCTGTTGATACTGTACTGCTGATGATGACTCATCAGTGGTATCGTCAAATGTTATCTCTGTGCTAAGACGTACTCCCGACTTCCGTGTCATATCTCCCCCTTGTTCAACTCGCCGCATCTCCTGTTGTACTTCCATCTCTAGAATCTGATACAATACGCAGAGCTCACGCCCGAAACGATCGTATAGTGGATACTTTGAGCAGAATTGCACGTTGGGGTCTCGTGAACGCAGTGCTTCGCTCATTCCACCTTTTGTTGTTAAGGACGAAGTAGTCGTAACACTAGCACTAGTAGTAGTGGGAGAAGGACCGTCTTTCTCACGCATATATTCTTGCAGTGACAAACGCTTGATGTGTGTCCTGTCAAAACCGTATACAGCCTCATATGGCGACTGCATCTTTTGCACACAAGACTTCTCTGTTTATTTCCCCCTTTTTTTTTAATTTTTCCTTCTCTCTTTCTCTCTTCACGGCCTTCGTTTTTCCACCTGTATTTCTGCTATTCTCAAGAACAAAAAGGACACGAAAAAAAAAAGAAAGACACACACGCACAGAGGAAAATAAAAATAAATTAAGGATGGGTGGAAACGAAAAACAGAAATAAAAAAGGCATCACGACCAGGAACATTTTCAATACCAATGCATTGGACTTCAAAATAAGCATGCCTACGCCCACACACATGCATACCACTATATATCGGGGTATATAATTATGCATATGTGCAAAAAAAGAGAGAAAGAGAGAGAGTGAGTGAGTGAGTTAGTGAGTGCCAACAAGGAAAAAAAAAAAAGAATCCTTGAAAAAAAAATGCAGCACTGAAAAATGAAAGGGGACGAAAACAAAAAGAAAGAAAAAAAAAAACTTTGAGTGAAACCGCAAAGGTTCTTTTTTTCTTTCCTCATTCTATCCAATTGGTGGGGAACTTCGACGCATTATTGTTGCACGAATTAACTCGCGGCACTCCGTATAGGAAAGCATACCTGCCCCCAACTCTCGCATGGCGTGCTGCACATCTCGTGTTGCCGGTAAGTCTGAACGCATTGTGTCATCCGCCTTTAAATAAGAAGATCCTCCATCTTTAACACCATCTAAATGTGAGAGCCACCGCACCGCCTTTGCATCCCACATATCTACTGCTGTACTTTCTGGTTTAACGCTGCACCAACATGTCTCTGATTTTGTGTTATCATCATTGGGATTATGGCATGAAAGCGCTGTCATCTCACGCCGCAGCGAAAAGAGGTGAGCCACCATTGGACAGAGCAAACACATCACATGCGCTGGTGAGACGACAACATGGGCAAAACTAGTGATGGGTTCGGAATCATTCCCGTGATCCTGGTAGTGTTGATAGCTGGTGGGTGTAGCAGGACGCAGAGACATGGGCGATTTTCCACCCATGCGTGTGCACGCGGATGGAGCGAAGAGCAATGCCACGACCCTCAACATTCGCAACATGCGTGGGATACGAGTGGGGATGTAACTTCCCGGCGCGCTGTTTTTTAGCATGGATCCACGCAGCACAAGAATGAGATGTCTCAAGTAATGTATCACCTCTGCAGAGAGTGTCACTGTGTCGATGAGGGCGGCGCCATCAGGTGCGAGCATCACCTCCAACATGTGTCGTTTATTTACAACGTTAGAACTCTGCGTGTCAGCGGACTGAATCACCGCGGCGCTTTCCATAGCTAAACTTGACATGTATGTTGAGAGTGCAAAAGCACTGCGGACGTGTTCAGGTAACACCGCAGCGTATGCACGTGCATCGCAGAAGGCAACAATACGCAGCGATGGCACGGCTCGCACTGTTCCGGTCACACGCACAAGACCGAAGAGTAACACATCAAGTAGCGCAGCAAGCACTGGCGGTGAGGCAGCCGCAATATCATGTACACACACCACCGTCGGGTGGCCATTCATACTACTTCCACCACCAAAACCAAGACCATTACTAGTATTCGTCGTAGCATTGGCAGTAGTGCCGCCCATTGTAGGTGTTATACAAATGTTGCTATTGTTGTTGTTGTTAGTAGTGCTGATACTGTTATTGTTGTTGCTGGTGCTATTGTTGTTGTTGTTGTTATTGTTATTCGTCGTGCTGTTGCTAGTGCCTGTGGCTGCGGCCTCTGCGCGGGCGAGAAATCCGCAGAAGGCGTCTCGTCGCGTGTGTTCTGTGAGGCGCAATTCCAAGTACGTTGGGCCCTTCGGCATGGACGTTGCGGTGCCACTGCCGGCCCCGTCGTGCAGCACGAGAAGATGCGCCCCCGGCACGCAGCAGCAGAGTGAGACCAACACGTACAACTGCCGGCACTCGCAGAGCACAGGGTGTTGAGTTGCCGGCCATTGCGCGGCCAGCGGGTCGGGGAAACAAGTGTTGATGGAAGGCCACATCCAGCGGGCCTTAGCGGTGGCAGGCACACACGTAAGTGAGAGTGAGAGAAAAGAAAAGAAAGGAAAAGAGAAAGTGAATATATGGAAATAGGTGTATAGAGAAATAAAGGGAGCGGAAAGGCGACAGTAAAATAACAGAAAGAAAAAAAACAGGGGTCATAAAACAAAAAAAAAAAAAAAAAAAACGGAAGGTACAGAGTGAGAGATGCACAACACCCTACTTACATGGAGATCATCCTGTATGTGGGGCAGGGCGCAACAAAGAAGAAAAAAAAAAAAAAAGCAAAAAAAGTGCATCTACTAAAAGCGGGGAATAGACTGTAAATAGGAAAGAAAGGGAAAAACAGGAGAAAAAGAAAAATACGCAGCTGATAGCTACATCCCGCCATAAGCATACTACTTTACAACTCGTCAGCATCCTCAATAGGCGAAGCCATTTCATAGTCTCCTTCTAATTCAACATTTGGTTCAGCACTTCCACGACGATGGCGATGACGACGACGACGATGATGACGACGGTGAGTCTGATCATCCTCCTCCTCCTCTATTTCATCTTCTATTTCTGCCTCTCCCACACCCTCATCAGCCTCAATCTCATACGGCTCCGGTTCCTCAAGCGCATCCGCATCTATGAACACGGCACCATTTTCCTCCTCGTCATCTTCGTTGCTCTTATTGTGGTAGCTCCTGTCGATTTCACCCTCATGATGACGATGGCGTCGTCTCTTGTGATGTCGGTGACGCTTTTTCTTCTCATTTGGTGATACCCCCACTAACTCACCGCCATCGTCTGCTTCCATCAGGTAAGTGTCATCTCCAAACTGATTCCATAACTGTTCTTCGTGATCACGGTTATCAAAGATGTCGACAAAGGCATCCCCACTAAGTCCTACATGCTTACCATCAATAAATGGTCCTTCATCTAACTCATATTGACCCTGCTCGTAATGACGTTGCGGTGGTGGTGGCGGTGGTGGTGGCTGCAGTACCTGTCGACGCCACAAGAGACCTCCCTCGTCAAGATCAGATTCACGTTCAAAGTATGTGCACATTTGTTCATATTGCTCTTCCTTCGCACGTTCTGCGAATCGCCGTCGCATCTCCTCTACTTGAGCTTCATAGTCTGCCTCTGTCATGAGTGCGTAACTCCTCACAATACGTACTTTTTCACCCCTCGCCAGTGCTTCACGTGCTTCTTTTAAGATTGTCTCTCGTGCTGTTGTGTGAATGCGTAGGGCAGCCTTATCTGTAGTGCACATCAGACCGTGTTTCTCCCATGGAACACTTGATGCCGAAAGTAACACTGTTGCAGAATCACATGAGTGCCATGAAAGCACTACAATCCCTGCAATATAGAGAGCAAGATTCACTACAGCAGCAGCAAAAGCCCATTCAAGAGGGGTATCAAAGAGATGAAGTGAATCGTACTCTGACATGAGTAACATCGTATTATTCTCCGAACCCAACGTCGTCACACAATAGAGCACCGCATCTGAGTAGAATGTCCGTGTGGGATAGACCACCCATGATAACACAATAAGGGCAATACAATACAAAATAGAAATAGTTGCACTTACATGATAGACTGGTACATGCAGACCAATCACGCGTAGATGCCGCCTCCCTGCTGAGTAGCCCATTATGCCAAGTGCATTGTTCACTATCGCCAGAAATTCTACAACAAGAATAGCAAGAATATATTGAGTCATATACAACAGCACAGCAGGCAATGAACCTTCCGTCACCTCCACTTTGCTGCGTACTCCTCCAACGTTAAGCATTCCTGAGTAGTTGCATGAGTTCATGACAAGCGCTAACTGTGGTGACAAGGAAACTTCACTTCGAGTGAAGTAGTCAGGGAGGCTCGATTGTAATCGAATGTAGTATTCTGTCATTAGCACAACAAAACTCATAGCGTGAATGACATTGCCCAATTGGTACAGTGCTTTAAACAGACGTTCTACAGTTTGTCGTGGGTAAACAGCGCTAGGAAGTACAAAGAACATAAATCCAAATAGAAGAAGCTAAAAAAAAAAAGGATACCCGTTCCCTATCAAAGTTCCTTTGCTATTATTACTACTGCTGTCCTTTCTGTTCTTTTTTGACTATAATTATTATTATGATGTTTTTTTTTTTTTTGTTTCCCGCCTTTACTGTCTCTATTCTCTTTCAGTTATGACAACAAAATTTGTTATCACTGAAGAAGAAGAATAGAAAAAAAAAAGACATGAAAACACGAAAAAAAAATAAAGAAGAAAATTACATTATTTTATCCAACTGATTCTATACCAAGCACAATAATATAATACAATACATTTCAAGAGGTTTAAATAATAATAATAATAATAATAAATATATATATAGAAACAGCAACATCAGCATCAGCATTAGTAAAATTCTGTATTCAATCTCCAAGAACATCAAGACTGGTAATACTCAATCTTTCCAACAGCACAACTACTTATAGGTATCGTTCCAGAAGTAGTAATAGTAACTGCAATGTACAGTTAGTATAAATAAACCAGTAAAGCGCTTGTTCTTTCTTTTTTCTTCTTTTCCTTTAGATGCTGCATCACTTGCGACGTCGCTGCTTTGAAATTCTCCATGAGTTTCCACTCTCCCAGCCACGCAGAATAGGATTAAGTCGCTCTGCCTTTTGTTCCTTTGTTAACTTACCCTTTCGTGGTCTCGTGTAGAAGGCCGGGGCTAACTCTACCAACCACTGTGGTTCAATTACCAGCAGTTCACGCATGTATTCCCGATTTGTCAGCTGAAGTTCATTATACAGCAAGAACTTTGGTGGTGTGTCTCGCAGACAGGAAGAGGGATGTACATATACCTCTCGACGTTCTGCCAGTGTAGCGTAGGCCACATCTGTTATTCGTCTTGCGGCATTGAAAAAGTACCCGGCAGTGAGAGCGCGGCGCACTTCTGTTAATGCATCATCGTTGTGATGAGGAATAGTAGCGTGACGCTTATGCAACATCTCACTCAACTGTTCACGTGTGTCGCGGGCCTCCATGAGAATGCGGTGCTTGAGAAAGTTGCGTTTACACCACTCCTCACTGAGTCCATTCGCCACCCAAGCGTCGTAGACCGCCAGTAGTGTAATTTGATCGCCTTCGGGTTGATGGAACTGTCGTTTCGCAGCATCGGCAGCCTCGTGTTGATCGCGTGGGCGATAAAAGACGCCACGCTTCTGTACGGCGAGCATAGACACAATTGTCAATACGGGTTCACAACAACCAAAATCAATTGCAGTGAGAAGTGTCTTACTCTGTGAGGGATCAATGGGGAGTTGTGCCATTCGTCCACCAAGTGGTGTGAGAAGTCCATCATCATCTAATGCTTCAAGATAGCGCAGTTTCTGCAGTGCCAACACGAGTGTCTCCTGCGGTGGTGGATCCATCAGATCAAGTGCGAAAAGATCATTAATACCCATCGCCTTTAGTTGCAGCACAACGTGAAACATATTTGAGCGTTGAATGTCTGGCACAGTGGCGGGTTCCATGTCCTTTCGGAACTGCGGCTCTGTATACATGCGGAAACACTTACCAGGACCAACACGTCCCGCACGTCCCGCTCGCTGTTGGGCTTGTGCCTGTGAAATGGGAACAATCTTCAGTTGCTCCATCCCGGTCTTTGCATCAAAGACGTTCTGCTTGCAGAAACCACTATCGACAACATAACAGAGATTGCTAATGGTGATGGATGTTTCGGCAACATTCGTGGCGAGTACAACTTTACGGCAGCGGGGCGGAGTCGGTTCAAACACACGTGATTGCACCTCCTGCGGCAGTGTGGCTGTGAGCGGCAATACCAACATATCGGGCACTGGCACTTCACTGAGGGCGCGCAGCTTTTCCATCCATCGAAACAGCCGCTCGCCGCCGAGCTCAATCTCCTCCTGTCCCGTTAAGAACACCAACACATCACCCGGGGGCTCCTCAAGGTGCAACTTCATCACCGTCTTGAGTGCGCAATCGAGGTAGTCCTCTGTTGGTTCAGCAAGATAATTCACTTGGACAGGAAACGTACGTCCCTCAATAAAGAAAACATCTCTAACATTAAAGTATGAGCAGAATTTTTCTTTTTCAAGGGTAGCGGAGGTAATAATTACTTTTAATGAGGGTCGCTTATGTGTCGCATTACGCACAATAGCAAATAATAAATCAGTATTCACAGACCGCTCATGTGCCTCATCAAGAATGATAACACTGTATCGCTGAAATGTATCATCCAGTAAAGCCTCTCGCAACAACATACCATCTGTCATGTATTTAATCTTTGTCAATGATGATGTGACATCACGGAAACGAACGGTGTATCCAACTTCTTCACCTAAACGACAACCATACTCTTCTGCAACACGAATGGCAAGTGTTTCTGCCGCCACACGCCTCGGTTGTGTACAACAAATAATACCACGCTTGCTGTATCCATGTTCAGCGAGGTACTGTGGAATCTGTGTGGTCTTACCACTACCTGTTTCTCCAACCAAAACAGTCACTGTGTGGTCATCCACATGCTGAAGAAAACGGTCACGGTAAGCGTATATAGGAAGTGAACGGCGCTGCTCTGCGAGACTCTGTGATGTCTGCAGTGGACCAAATCGTGGACGTTCACCAAAATTGTGTTTCATCCATGGTGGAAGTCTAGAAGGTAAATCCTTTGCGGAGCGGAATCCCCCAAGCCGTTCCTCCGGTCGTTCAAGTAACTCATGATCAAGAAGAGTATTTCCCTCATCCCTGTTGTATCTATTTCCATTATCACCATCATCCTCACCCTCTCCAGCATCCTCATCTTCATCCCTGTTGCCAGTCCTATTGTTACCTTTATTATTACCACCCAATCCTTCACGTGCCTGTTCAGATAATCGCTGCAGACGCCGCTCCCTCGCACGAAGTATCTGTCGATCCTTGTTGCGAAGTTGTTGTGCCAACGCAGCTCGCTTCATACTGTTCGTCTCATTCTCATCTGCATTCTCCTGCTGCACAGCACGCCGTGCAAGAATAGCCTCCCGCTGTGCTGGTGTACTGGCACGCATTAACTGCTCTGAAGGAAGCAACGCGCGGTAGTTGATGGGTTTGTGCCGCACTAATCCACGAAGAAATTGTGGTTCCTCTTCATTCAGTTCCACTTGTTCATCCTCTTCCTCATCTGTGCGCAGTTGGAGAAGCTCTGATTCATCCAACATCCCACTACGCACCAACTGTGCAAGTTGCATCTTCTCTTCTGCCCGCACTTTCATCGCCGCACGGCGCTCCGCCGCGTCGGTTTCGAGACTCTCAAGTGCTCTATTGTCATTCGCATCTCGCTGTGCGGCTGCGGCTTCTTGCAACATTTTCTTCTGCAGCGCCTCCTCCGCCTCGCGACGGTCGCGTTCTGCAATCGCAAAGGTGCCGGCAGCGAGACACTTGTGCCAATCCACATCCCGCAGATGTGCCCGCATAAATCGCAGGAGTGTGCGCAACTGCGATGAGGGAATAGCGGGTTCCTCCCCGTCCTCCTCACTGTTCTTTTTCGCTTTCTCATTCTCCTCCTCTCTCTCGCTCGCACCATCGCCGTTCACAGCAGCATCCAGTGCGGCGAGGAGTAATTCCTCATCACACACCTTTTCGCTCTCACGAAGGAAGAGCGCCACCAACTCATCCACGTCGTCGTAAAACTCCTCCGCCTGCCCTTCGCTCTCTGGGCGACCCAGCAGGTGCTCCAGTTTACGATATAGCTCATTCTTAGTGTAGATCTGCTGCAGCTCCTGCACTATTAAAAGTTCCTCCTCCATATTCTTTCTTCTTGTTGTTAATCCACACCCACACTCCCCTTTTCGTTTTTTTTTTCCTTTTTTTTTTCTTCCTCCCTTTAGTTTATCACCTTCACGTCACTCAATCCCCTCTTTTCTCGTCGTCGTGACTGTTAATCCTTTTCTTTTCTTTTGTTTTGTTTTGTTTTTTAATTGGAAAGGGTGAAGGGATGTATAGTGTGTCTGTCTGTGACTACCACCACACTATACCACAGGAGAACACTGGTATTACCAAAAAAAAAAAGAAGAAAAACATTAAGAGAGAAAAACAATAAGAGAGAAAAACAATAAGAGAGAAAAAACTGCGCACAGGGACTCTTAACACATTAAGTATCAGTAGAGGAAGTAAAGTTTCTCTTAAATATATATATATATATATATTTGGTATATTTATTTTCTTTTTTTTTTGTGCTGTACGAATTTATTTTGTTTTTGTTCTTTGCACTCAGTTCTTCCCATCATCTTATTTCCCATCACCTTTGGTTTTACCGGTGTAAAAGAACAAAACTTGCAAGAGCCGTACAATCAAAACGCATACGACGGCATTTATACTCTGGAGTAATAAAAAAAAAAAATAGAGAAAGGGTGTAAAAGAAAAAAAAAAAAAAAACAACAAAAAGATAGTTCTATCAATGTCACATGGAGACACGATCAAAAAAAAGAAAAAAAAAACAGAATAATACCGCAAGGAGGACGGAAAAGTGGTATACCCGTACATCTTGGTAGTCACCACAGTTCCATTACCTCTTGATATTTTGGCTTATTGGAGTCCTTATTCATCCTGGACCCGTTCAGCACACTAAGAAATAACTCATCATATACACCTACTGGGGGGATACAGAAACATACGCATACACATATACATAAACATACATATAAATAAATACATACAGGGGTGAGAAAAATGTTTTATTTCCTTCTTTTTCACAACCATTCTTCAGGAACACTTAGTTTCCTTACTTTGCTTCCCTTTGTTCTGTTTTTTTTTTTTTTTTTCACTCTCTCGACTCCTTTCCTTTACTTTTGGAAAGGGTTTTTTTTTTTCTTTACTTTTTTTCCTCTTTTTTTTTTCTTTTTGAGTTCTCAGTGTTTTTTTTTTTTTTCCACTTTAATTGCGTACATCTACAATTCAGCTCGCTATAGGGACGTGGAAGGAATATTCATTCCCCTCCCACCCACAGTCCTCTCTCAATTATTTTTTTCTTTTTTATTTCATCAACTTCTACTTTTTTTTTTTTTTCTCATCTCCTCACCACTCATCATGACTATTTCAACACGTTCACTCTACTGCCATTACCATTTCCTCTCGCCTCATGAACCATTATTATTATTATTATTATTATTATTATTATTATTATTATTATTATTGTCGGTCTCCTCTTCGGGAACAAACTTTGCCACCATTTCACGATGACGGCGTGCGGGGTTGTTGTTTGGTGGAGAAACATCATCCACATCGTCGGGGTCGGGGCCTTTCAATAATGCCAATCGCTTCGGGGCGGCCGCCGCCTTTACTTTTTCCATCTTCACAAACCCGTACGCACTGCGGCCTTCATTCAGCAGATCGCCAATCTCAATCAGTTTGTCCACATTCACCGTCCATAGTAGTCCAAACACGGTATGTTCACCCTCAAACAACTCCACCATCTGTGTTTCCGGGTTGTAAGACTTGACAAGAGCAACACTTCTTCCCCAGTATTCTACATCGTGGGCCTTGGCCGTATCGTAGTTAAGAAGCAACACAGAGTTGTTGCCCTCACTCCGCGTGGCATCACGTAGAATCGTGTCAAGATCATCCACGTCAATGTCATCAAGAAGTTCCACATGTACAGTATCCGTATCTTCACCAGCGTTGCTTTTGAGACCATTCATATTACCGTCCGTACGCTTTAACATATTTGTCTTTCCACTCTTTGCTGGTTTACGGGACTCCAGAAACATGCGGCAAACCTGTGCAAGGAATCGGGCATCAATTTGTTTGTTAATGACGGATAAGGAAACATCAACATCACGCCATGCGAAGGCTTGACTTCCACGTCGTCGTTGATCATCCATCGTCTTAAGGTATGCTTCATAAAAAATCTCTTCCGGTGAGTAAAAGAATCCAAGTTGAGCAAAAGCAAACGATAAAGCCTGAAAGTGTGGTGATGGACTTACGTGAAAGACGTTCTGTACAGGTACAATATACAATTGCATTTCCCGTGTATACTCTGGTGGAAATTGTGGTTCCAGTGGTGTTGTACGTCGTGTTAACACAATACAGCCACTACGTCGATGTCTCCAATCTTTATCATGTAAGGCACGGTAGAGTGACTGCAGCGGTACGGGCCATGTGCGGAAGTAACCGTGTGGATTAGTGTCCATAATAGTAACACTCTCCGTCCTGGCACAATAACCAACAAGAAGACCAGTAGAACCGAATGGGTGAGAATCGCCAAAGACTTCAATATTATCTGGGCTATACAACATAATAAAGGCCTTGTTGCTATTTCGTGATCCTTCCTCAATAAGTTTCTTAAAGTCCTCCCATGGAAGTCGTGGTCGTCCACCACTGCACTTGTCTGTATGATATGTCTGCACATCCATCTCAAGTCCAACCTCCGCAAGATATGTTGTCAGACACACCGCCACAGACTCCAGCGTAAAGTAACGCAACATTAATGCAGAGGTTTCAAAGGGAAGTGTCATAAAAACATCTTCAAAGGTAGTTTGTTCCCCTAACTTAGTTAGTGCAAGTGCAATCATTGTCGCACTTAATGGTAACGATGGAAATGTAAACGTTTTCACAACATCAATAGGTGAAACGTCAAGAGTTTCTTGTTCATGTAAAAGTTCGAGACGATTTTGAACAGTTGAGGCAATACGACGAGGAGCACCAACAAGTGCGGGATCAGATTTATATCCAAGTAATTGTGAACCGCCGCATGCACTGCTGTCACTTGATTTACGACGTGATGCCGCCTCACGAGACTTGGAAAAGATAATATAACCATTAGATGTCATTGCTTTATGTAAACGGTCAAGAGGACATGTCCATGTCTGTAAAAAGGTTTTAGGATGGGCATCAATAAGAAGTGCCGTTTGAGTTTCCTGATCATAGCCAGCGAGAATACACCACTGTGGTTGAGTTGTGATGTAAAGCACATTATGTGCCACATTGGCATTATACATGATAACCATGATATGTTCGGGAACCTCTGGATCTTCATTTGCGTTTTTCACATCAATAATAATAGACTCCAAATCAAAAACAGAAATAGTGGGAACAGCATCTTCACGTGAAATCTTTGTTAAGACCGGATATACAGCAACATTATAGTTGCGATTTGTAATATGCACATACTCCCGTGCGTATTTAAATACCTCCTCTAATGGTAAACCACCATCAATAAACACTTCAGCTGGAAAATGCATTTTACGAATAATATCTGAGACTGGTAGTCCATTACCATAACCATGCGCATTCGGTCTTACACCACCAAGAAGATGCATCGCCCATGCAACAGCCACAATATGTGGACTGATGTGTGTAGATATAACAGATGCATGTGTACCTTGTAGAATTGTGCCAATCACCTTTCCACTGCTTAGTTCGGGTGAAAACATAAGTTGCACTTCATCATGTGTCATGACCGGCACACTGTCTTTTCGGAATACACGAATAAATCCTCGAGCACGTTCACCCTCCTTAGCGACGGTCATCGCCTTAAAGAGAGCCGCAGCTGGAACCTCCATTAGTCTCACGCCTAGTTCACTCCCCACAATACCTTCAGCAAGTGTTACCATTAACCGCACCACATAACGCACATCCACAATAACAGCGTAGGCACCATTGTTGTTCTTTGTGTGACGTCGTGGACGGTGCCGTGGACTCACAAGAACAGATGCGGTTAATCCAGAGCTGCCTTCGTCCTCATCATCAAAGGCGTCCACAATTGTTTCTTGTTCCAATACATAAGGATCATAATTAACAATGCGAATCACCTGTGTTTCTTCTTCACAGTCGTGTGTGATGGCTTTGGTAAACTCTGGTAACTGCATTCGTGTTTGTCGATCTCCAACCTCATTTCCACCGAGTTCAACTTGACCGAGAGTTGGAGAAATATCAAGGTGCATTACAGAAAGACCATATTCGTTTTTAAAACGATTATCCACATCAATAAACTCCCGAATGATATCTGTCATGACGGGAAGTGAAAGTACACCACCGTGAAGGTAGTGTAATGGTACATGGGCGGCAAAAAAGATATCTTCTACAGTGACTCGTTTTTTACGGTCTTTACATCCCTTTTCACCACCAAGTAGATAAGAAAGTGCCACAGCTGTCGTACCAAAGTCACCGCAATCTTCTATGACTTTATCATCTGTTAGTTCTCCCTCATAGGATTTGAAGAAAGCAGTACGTGCCCTTCGAATTTCCATTACTTGTTGACGGTTATACTTCTGTTGATGTCCAGTAGAGGAAGCTCCCTTGGAGACATCCACACTGCTATTATTATTATTTGTAGCATATGAGACACCCATATTCATTCCACGTGGACTTCCTTCCGTAGGGGAATGACTTTGCCTTGCTGATTGTTGTAGTGGAGGAGGATGTGGTGGTTGTGGTGCCAGTACGGGTGGCATTGGTTGTGCATGTAAATGCGGTTGGGTTTGAGATGGTGATGGTAATTGTGGTTGCGGCGGCATGAGACCAGTACCGAAGGAGACTTGAGATGAGCGTCGCCCCCCACGCAGCGAAGGCTCTAAACCGTCTTCTTCACTCTGGCGATGATCACATACGGGGCCGGAAGTGGAGTAAATCCGATCGTGCTCGATCATTCGACGATTGGCGCGAGTCACCTGTTCGAGTTCAGCAAGTGCAGTCTCCCATTTCCCCAGATGTGCTTCTATCGCCGCGTTTGCTTGGGACTGGCCACCTCCCATTTGTGCGAAATATCACTCCTTGTTTATTCTTCCTCTTTTTCTTCTTCTTTCCTTCTCTCCGCACGTGAGAGGATGCTAATATGAAAGAAAATACACAACCTTTTATGTGTGTGTGTGTCCGTTCGTTTATGTGATATGAGTTACTTGATTCTCAAATACTATGGAACACCAAATGAGAAAAAAAAAGGGGGGGACAGAGAAGAAAATAAAATAAATAATAATAATATATATACATCGCATATACTTTGATTTCTCTCACTCTATAAGTGCATTTATGAGTGAGATAAAATGTATAGGATGAACAAAGTAAAGTGGATCTCCACCTAATTGAGGGGAGAGCGCAGATGTAGAGAAAGATTTTAAAAATATATAAATATTGACATTACTTCACTAAGAAAAACCCTATATATGCACGTATCAATGCACTGCAAGAAATATCTAATTCACACAGATTCATACCCTTTTTTTCCCCCTTTCTCCCACCACTTTTCCTTATTTTTTTTTTTTATTTACTCTAATTAGTCAATTTTGAAACCAGGTGTCTAAATAGTTCCTTAGTGTCATTCGCTGCGCGACGAGGGATGGTGGATCCGAAGAAGACGGCTCACTCAAATCCCCGCAGTGCCCACACCCGTTACACTGTGCTATTAATACTGGGTACTCCTCGTTAAGTGTCTCTGTCACGCCAGCAGGCAACCAGGGATCATCCGAACCTTGTGTTGCCACCACACGTGTAGCTGCAGGATGAGAGCCACCGTGTTTCTTATTGAAGGCAAAGGTATCAGGCAACTGCATCTCTCCGAATGCTGCGCGGCACTGTGAGATAAAGTATGAGGTGGTCACATCACTTAGTCGAAGACTACCCGGGTAACTTATTTGCCAATACGCCAGTTCTGAGCAGCATTGATACACCCATGCGTAGCTGGAATCCCACTGATCGCTGTACTTCGCGTTGGACAAACATTCAGTGCTGTAATAGCAATCACTTGTAAACGAGTCCCCCCAGAGTGACCTTACAAAATCACCATACTGTTTAAAAGGGTTACTCATGTTAACTGGTTGTAACGCCGAGCAAAGGTTATCCTTATACCCATACTGAACAGCCATTGCTGAACCATCAGCAAGCATCCATGCCATATCCGCTTTAGTGAAGTAATCTGGTGTACCAAAATCTTGCATCATACTTTTTCGCCGCACGGGATCATCATAGGCCACTGAAAACTCCTCAAATATTGAGCGAATGGCGACTGCACAAGCGGGTGGTAACACATCCAGTAAATGACCGTCAAATGCATTGTAGTCAAAGATGGCATTTACCACCCCGCTGCTGCTCCATGCGGCGAAGAAGTCATCCGGGAATGCGGTCCGCGCCCACGCACTCAGAGCCCCGGCGTAACTGCCACCCACGATGAGCCATTTCACCTTCTTTCCCAAGACCACCTGCTCTGCGTACTGTTTAAATGCCCGCAGGTCTGCAAGGGCGTTCGCCACGGTCAAGTGCTTCAACATACTGCGGTTTGTGAGTGGGGCCGGCATGCTATCGCCGTAGAAGCGGTGCTCGAGGGAGAAGACAGCGGCCCGCACAGCACGGCTGTACTTCAGCACCGCACCGTTCGGCACTCCAGAGGCCGGCCCCTCGCCATTCACATACAAAATCGCAGGCCCGTTCTGGTCGTCCCACGCGGTGCGGTCCACCCACCAGCGCTGCCGGAACTGACCGGCGGCGGGATCATTATGGTCGATGGCCTGGTCATAGTACTGCGCGCGGAGATCAGAAGTGGTAGTGTATTTATGTTTGTAACCCTCTTTTCGCTCTTGTCGTTGTTGTTCTTCTTCTTCTGGTTGTTGGTGTTGCTTGAGCGCCTCTAGGTAGACGAGACCACCTCTGGCACGTGGAGGAATGATAGAAGGGTGCACCGCTCCCTGCGCTGAAGCACTACACATCAAAAACAGCACTAGGAGCAGCATTCCCAGTGCAGACAATTTAAGGGGAGTACAGAAACGATAGTTCATTGCACTGATAAAGGCAACGGCAAAAAGTCTCGAGAGACAAGAAAAAAAAACAGTATGAATCCAATACGAGAAAAACAATACGTTACAGCCAAGTTCGGCTCCTTCTTCCGACCAATAAAAGTAAAAAAGACTGTTGTACAGTCCTATTACACTCCTAACCGCTACTAATATCCCCTATTTTTGCAAGAAGTGTCTCCCCCTGAAATAACAAATATGTGGAATAGCCTAAGCCTTACTTTCAAAAAACACAGCAGAGACAAGAGAAAAACAACATACATACATAACAAATAAAAAACCACCGAAAGAAATGTTTGACCCCAAAAACAGAGACATTTTTAGAAGCAGAGAGGAAAGTAATAGATAGATAGAGTAATAATCACGAATATAGAAGCAAGAACAATGAAAAGACAAGAAAAAAATCACTCTTTTTTTTTATGAAACAAAAAAAAAAACGTGACACTCAGCGTCGCTTACTTCTTGTATCATCAGGATCTACTAATCCGAGTACAAAATCGCCGATTAATGGCATCAGGCCCCCGGTAACCTCTGTACCTTCGCTGCAAGAACCTTGTGCACCGAGGCGTCGCTCCAGCTCACGTTCCTCTTGTTCCAGAGTTTCACTTAGCTCCTGCATCTCTGCCAGTTCACGATTGATGCTTTCGAACGCCGCTACTTCCCGCTCTAATTCCTCAGCTTGACGCTTGCGTAGAAGTTCGAGTTGCTGCTGCAACTCCGCCACTGTCGACATCCCTCACAACTATAGGAAAAAAAGAAAAAAAAATATGGAAGCCAAAAATAAATAAACAAATAAATATACAGAATACAAATTTCACTTCAATCTGTTTTAGCATATAGGTGGGTGAAAGAGAAAACAAAAAAAAAGAGCCACACAACCGACCCCAGCTCCATGCAGTCAATCCCTGCGTATTCTCACTAATATATATATCGACCTCGCATACATGATCTCGCAGTGTTTACTTGCGCAAAAATGCATAGAGTTCCGCATCCAGCGCCCAGAACGACCGCTTTTATGGGCCATTACGGGAGGAATGGGGGACGAAGGATAAAAAAGAACCAGATCCTGGTGATGGGAGAGAAACACATCTCACGTCGCTTTGGTGGTGCAGCTCACAACTGAAAGGTATGCTCAAAGTACACCGCGTAGCAGACGTTTCCGATACTGTTAAAATGAATTCGGCATACAGTAGAAGAGAGGAAAATAGAGGAAACAAAATGATGATCACAGGAAATGGTGTTTAAAGGTACCAGAGTATTTCTGCTGCTGTTGTGGCATCTCGGGGCAATGCACTAGGCATCCCTGGGCATATGTAGGCCCATCGGCGCCGGAAAGTTGACCCTCGCAAGTGTGTGTGTGTGTGTTCCTACTGCTGGTGCTGTCGATAGCACCTCAAGGCAATGCAAACTGTGGTCGCATAATAGAATAAATATCATCTCTGCTAAGCAGCAAAAAAAAAAAATAATAATAATAATAATAATAATAATAATAAAAGGTGTAAGAGAAAAGAAAAAGTAAAACATTGAAGTACAATAAGGACGTGCGTTCATCACCCTGAGAATGATGCTCGGCAACGATGAGAGGTATAGGAGAAATATATATACTGATTAGAATAGAAACAACACTTTTCCTTTGCATAACTACTACCCACTGGTATATCAAAACAAAAACATTCCCGCAGGAAGTCCATGACCTTATTGGACATTAACTCTCAAATCAGCAAAAAAAAGAAAAAAATGAAGTTGAGTTTAATCAGCAAAAGCACACTGCCTGTAATGATACTTATTCTATCCAAGTCCTTCTATCCACTATTTTCGTAAACTCTCCAACAAGAATCACAGTACATACCGGGATCATGGACTCGATCAGTTGTAGGCCATACGCGCACATCCTTTCTATTGCATTCGCTGCAGACACCATCCGAGTAATGCGATGCACGTTGTACTCTTGTGGAATGTCTAGCCTTCTTCACATCAGTTGGCTTGCTGCGAACAACGGGTTGTAGTGGCGCTTTTTTCTTGTCGATAGCCAACAATTCGTGTTTGCTGTGGGCATCGAGAAGCTCAAGAATCAGTGCATCATCCCGTAATACTGTTGGTATTTGTCTCTGCAGTGCCATATACACATTCTCATTTGTTTTAGAGCTGTCTGAAAAAACCTGCAGAATAGCATCCGCATGCCGCTCAAAAGTTTCCTTCTCTTCCAGAGTGTAGAAGGCTCGGTCATAAGCAAAGAAATATGCACCCCGCACTGCTCCAGGGACATCATCAGCAGGAATGCCAAGACGTCCTGCCAAACGCATTTTCTCTTCAGTTTCGAGAAAGCATGCGTGTAGCGATAGCAAAATTCTTTCTTTATCATCATTATCACTTTTCCCATCATCATGATCATCATCATCACCATCATCATCATGGTTGTCCTCATTTATGTCGTCTTCCTTGTCGTTGCTTTTCTTATCATCATCATTGTCCCTGTCCTCACTCTCCTTTCTGTTGGTATCATCGGCTTGATTCATGATGTCCTCGTCATTGCAAGCCTTCTCCTCGTTGTTGTTATTATTATTCTCCTTAACAGTGTCTTTCATGTCTCTGTGTTTTGCCTTCTTACTCAGGCTCTTGTTTCCGTCATCATCATCATGGTTGTCCTCATTTATGTCGTCTTCCTTGTCGTTGCTTTTCTTATTATCATCATTGTCCCTGTCCTCACTCTCCTTTCTGTTGGTATCATCGGCTTGATTTATGATGTCCTCGTCATTGCAAGCCTTCTCCTCGTTGTTGTTATTATTATTCTCCTTAACAGTGTCTTTCATGTCTCTGTGTTTTGCCTTCTTACTCAGGCTCTTGTTTCCGTCATCATCGTCAGGTTTGGCTTCGTTAACGTCGTCTTCCTTATCGTCGATTTCCTTATTATCATCTTTCTCCCTATCCTTGCTTTCGCTTCCGGTACTTGTCTTCAGTTCACTTGCTGTCTCATTCTCTTCTTGTAGTTTGGATTCCGTCGCATGTGTTGCTTTCATCTCTGTTGCTTCTGTGTCAGTCTGTTCTATCTCTTTCCCACCGCCGCCATTCGTTGTTTCGTCATGCTTTGTCCTGTGCCGATTCCTCCTTCTGACCCTCGTCCTCGGTTTTCTCAGACGCCTCGTCAACGTCCTGGCCTCTGCAACTGCCTCGAGCTCATTGCAGAGCGAGCGCAGTGAACGGGAGACCTCGTAGTAACCAAGCAGCTCCTCCCCATCACTGGGGCCATCGAAACCCCCAGCCGCATTGACACGGGCGGTGAAGAAGTTGTGGGCGTCTGCGAGCGGCATCGTCTCGACGCCTTCGCCGTAGACCGCGCGGTGGACGATCGCGGAGAGGGCTGCCGCGGCGTTGCGACGAACGTCGACGAGAAGTTTTTCCGGCGTCCCGCGGCGGACGTGTTGGAGGGCGCGAGGGAACTGCGCGTGGACAAAGGCGGCCTTCGCCGGCGAGAGATGCCGGCCGAGATTGCGGTCCGCCTCGTACGGGTCCTCCACACACAGACGATACCACACGCGATCCCGCGGCCGCGGCGCCACCACCTCCCACTCAATCGTCCACTTGAGTTCAGAGCGGCACACAGACCCGCCGGGCACACGCAGCGACACCACACGTGCATTCCACGCAAAGTTGCTGTAGTGGTGGAAGAAGCCAATCAATAACTCGCCAAGACGCAACGATGAATACGACGGGTCCTGCAGTGGCAACAGCGGCAGATACGTCACGTTATTCGCTTTCTCCGGTAACAGCGGCACGGAGGCTGGGTCGACAAACTCCACGGCAGCAACATGCAACAGATAGGATACCCACAGAACGTTCACGGCGTAGGAGGTGAGGAATCCCTTTATAGGGTTGTTGATGCCGCACCGTTTGCTCCACTTCTTCAGGAAGGCCGCACCAGCACGGACTTCGGGGCTCTGCATGAGATATAAACGCATGAGCCAGCTGTTACGCAGACCGAATGGTCGGAAACTGACGTCAAAGTCAAGAAAGAACATCTCCGGCAGGCAGCAGTCAGTCCTCCAGCTCCATGTCACATTTTCCAATTCATCCCGCCTTGCTTGTCTAAACGCTGCAACGGCGTCTAGTCCACTCTTGTAGCTGGCCGTTAGTTCACAATTTCCGGATTCCTCAACAATACCATGCATTTTTTGAACCTTGTGAATGAGACGTTTAAGAAAGATGTCATTCCTTTGAGGCTTAAACTCGTACTTAATCTTAAATTTATCGTCATACTGTGGAATATGTAGGGGTGGGCGTTCCTTCTGTACCCGCCTAACAACAGGTACACTTGCCCTGACAACTGGCTCCAATTCTTCAAAGAGAAAACCAACATCGCGCAACTTTCTAGTAGCAGCAAAAACAGCTCTACGTTCATCTTCAAGAATGTTTTTCCCTTCTTCCAGCTGTGCAGGATGTAAAATGACAAAGTCAGCATCACCTACACCATCCCAGGATCCATATGAGACGCAACTCCCGAAGAGAAATGTATGGGTAACAGGATAGATACCTCTCATAATTCTGTCAAGTTGCATGGTGGCACGCAAAACTATATCAAACGCTTCAGGTCCCTTATCAAGATAAACAACACTCTCCTCCACAAACTCAGCAAGTGTTTTGATGTATTCCGTTTGGGTATCTAGTTGAACCAATTCATCTCTTATATCTGAAAGATAGTGATCACATAAATGGAGCAATGCTGCATGATTCTCCTGTAGATGCGCATCTAACTCATCCCTATCTACTGGAACATCACACAAATCACAAGTGAACTTCAAGGCACTAGCCTTTTCCTCTTCCTTCATTTCACCCAGTTCTCCCTCACCCTCATTTGCCACTCTCCCCTCGTTCTCAGATGCTCTTAAAGATTCATCATTACGGTCATGCATCTCATTAATTTCTAGAGGAGCAGTTTGAGGATCCATTATCGTAGTCAAACGCTGTGACGTATCTGTTCACTTTACCCCTTTGCTGTACTGCACAGAATACAAAGTACTTTGTAAATATATGGGATTCTTGCTAAAACGTTTATTTTAAATGTATGTGGCAATAGACACCAGAATGAGAACGTCCCAATACGAATCATAGGGTCCCAAGAGTCAAGAAAAGAAAAACATGACAAAGGAAAGAAAGTAAAACCAAATAAAGAACCACAGTCATAGCTGTCAACTGCAGAAGAAAAAAAATCCCATGTCTTTATACGCAAAAAAAAAAAAGAATACATGCAAAAAGAAGGAAAAAAAAAAGAATAGTTAAAAGAATAATAATAATAATAATAATAATAATAATAATAATAATAATAATAATAATAATAATAATAAAACAGTCGTTTTTCTTTCCTTCTTTTGCTTTGCTGTATCTAGCACGGGAGAACCATCACTGCACAAGGTAACCCAAACTCACTGTTACTGAGCATGTGCTCCTTAGGCATAGACGAAATGCTCTCATCTCCTCAAGCAGTATTCACACCTCCACTGGCAGGAAATCGTTTCACAGGGCTCACAGTGGCGCTCTTGTTGCCGAACCCAATGTTTCTATTGTTCATATCCATTCCTGCTAGTCCAATGCATGGAAAGAGGGTTTTACCTTTCAGACCCAGAGAACTGTCGAATAGAATACCCTGGTATTCGTCATTGACGTACAGTTGTACAATTCCTTCATCGGTATTGACAAGAAATCCAAACCGTGCCCCTGAGACAGGGACAAACAAACGCCATAGTTTCTTTTTTTCCTCCCCATTCACTTCTACAGTAGAGGTCTGGCAATTAAACACCCAACAATTGGGATTGGGTGGCAGTTTGTCAGATGGCTCTGAGGGAATATATTTTTTTCCTAGTTCTACATCCTGTAGTTCTACTTCAGTATGGAACGCCTCTTCTGTGCACAGACCTATCTTACAGCCGTCGGTGTTTGTTCGTATCTCATAAAAGAGTTTTCCTCTACCTGGCGATATTGCCAAGTCACCGATCACCGGTCTATAGGGAGCAACACCTCCCCCTTTGTGCAGCACCTGGTTACCCTGCAGAGTATACGTGTTTCCAGCACGCGCCCACTGAAAAGTGACGCTGGTGACACTCTGCTCATCAGTACCCTCTCCCATATCAGTTCAAACAAAAACAAACAAACAAACAAAACTATAAATAAGAGAATGAAAATAAAACGCTGGACCAGAAATCTTCTTTTATATCTTTCTTTTTTTCACTTTGTTTGTATGTATATATGTGTATGTGTATGTGGATACTGATAAAAATAAATTGGGTGTATCACACAGGATTCAGAGGTGCAACATTATATATATATATAATGACGAAAGAGAGAAAAAGAGGGAAAAAAAGAGAAAAAGAGAAAAAAAAAAAAAACCGATGGATTCTTTCTTTAGGTAACTGTTAGAATGAGAACAGAGGGAAGATTCTGTAAAATAAAGTATTTTGTAGACTTGCTTATCCTATTGGCACACTGGCGCTCCTGCAAATTGTACAAGAAACTAAACGGTCGTAAGAGCCAAAATCCGAACAAATACCCCTCCCCACAAATTATTAAAATAAGTGAAGAATAAACATCATAGCATCATCATTTTTTTTTTCTTTTTTATGGCCACTATTAATCATATATAATAACCTATTAAATAATATGCAAAGGAATAGAGAAGAGAAAAAAAAGGGGGAAAAAAGAAGAACTAGAAATACCATCACACCTCGTACACAATAATGGCTACAAATCCCAATAACAATGACACTCATATTTTCGTAATATCCTTCAAAAATAAAAATATAAAAGAAAAATAAAAGTGAACCTGAGAGAGAAATCATGGCATTGTCGGCGATAACAAGACAGCAACGACCAAAAACATACCCCACGAAATCGGCCTCGCGCTTACTTCTTCTTCGTCTGCATCTTGCCCTTCGCCTTACCGCGGATCTTCTTGTTACGGTTGCGGCGTTCCTTCACGGACTTGCGGGCCGGGAGCTTCTTCTTGCCCATACCAAGACGGGCCTTGCGGTAGTTGGGCTCAATGCGCTTCAGGGCGGCGAGGTCGTCGTAAATGAGACCAAAGCCAGTTGTCTTACCGCCACCGAACTTCGTCTTGAAGCCGAAGACGGAGATCTGGTTCTCGTCCGAGACCTTGTAGAGCGACGCGAGGCGGCTGCGGATGAGCTTCGCCGGGACAGTCCCGCACCAGCCGGGGTGGTTCACCTCCACGATGAACTGCTTGCGGTTAAGCAGCTTGTTCACCTTGAATTGCGAGGTGCGGACCGTCACCTCCGCCTTCTTCTTCTGGAAGACCATGGTATCCCTTTGGAGGAAAGAAATATGAAAAAAAGAAAAAGAAATATAAAAAAAAAAGAATTGTAGTAATATTTGCAGTAGTATAGACTCAAGATGGAGCTAAGATACCTGTAAAACTAGATCCCTCCCGATCACCTTCAATCTATTACCACTGGCATGCTGCATTGCCAACTGCAAAAACATACACACACAGAGACAAAATAAAAATTTAAAAAAAAACACTCAGTTCAAGGAAGAAAACATGTCTTTCATTGCTATTTTTCTTTTTACTTCTTCTTCGTCTGCATCTTGCCCTTCGCCTTACCGCGGATCTTCTTGTTACGGTTGCGGCGTTCCTTCACGGACTTGCGGGCCGGGAGCTTCTTCTTGCCCATACCAAGACGGGCCTTGCGGTAGTTGGGCTCAATGCGCTTCAGGGCGGCGAGGTCGTCGTAAATGAGACCAAAGCCAGTTGTCTTACCGCCACCGAACTTCGTCTTGAAGCCGAAGACGGAGATCTGGTTCTCGTCCGAGACCTTGTAGAGCGACGCGAGGCGGCTGCGGATGAGCTTCGCCGGGACAGTCCCGCACCAGCCGGGGTGGTTCACCTCTACGATGAACTGCTTGCGGTTAAGCAGCTTGTTCACCTTGAATTGCGAGGTGCGGACCGTCACCTCCGCCTTCTTCTTCTGGAAGACCATGTTACTTTTTTCTTGAACTGTAGTAATTAGGTGAAAAGAGAGGAAAGGGAAAAGAATGAAAAAAAAAAAAAATTTAAGAAAAGTGTAACCATGCAAATAGAAAAAAACAAGGTACACCGTTAAAATAAATAAACAAGAGGAAAGAAGAAAAACAAAAGCGTCACAGTTTGTTTCGCTCACTGTGGTTGTGTATCTGTCCTTCTGGACATCCACAATCATCAATCTGGATTTACATCATTGAACATACCCTTGAGAATACTCCTTTCAACTAGTTGTTCTTCACTCCCTTGCTCACCTCCGTCTGAGAATACTCCAGCTCTCCCGCGATGGCGTCAAGAACATGAACAGTAACATCCGCTAGCAACTCTTCCACTATGTTTAACACAGCTCCATCACATCGTTTTGTTAAGGACGCAGATGATACATACGTCTCAGAAGATACAGAAGGTCCTGGTGATGATGATAACATTGGTAGTGGTGATTGCGAGGAAGTAGCTGTCTTCGTACTTGTCTTTGTTAGCTCAACTGCAGAAGAAGAGATGTGTTCAGATGGTGACTTATTCCATTGTGCAGTAGATGGAGAAGTAGAAGAATAAGAAGAGGCAGGTTTAGTAGTTGTAAGAATCATTTCCCTATAGTATGGAGCCTCTTCCACGATGGGTTCTGTGAAGGCCGCATGTACCTGCGGTCGAGCAATAACTGCGCGTAAGAGTCCATCCAAGACTTCCAACGCCACTACTGCTTCTTCAGCAGTATACCTCGTACGCTTTTTCTCTCCCTTCTTTTGTATTAAATGGAGGGAAGTGGGATCAACAAAGTTTTGACAAAGCATGGGGAAGTACATTTGTTGTAAGGCTTGTTTGCCGTAAAGCCGTTCATATGACTCTATAGACATGATTCTCGCTTGAACAAAGAACTCAAGAGCATGATCTATAACAGGACCTTCTTCTACAAACGTTTGCTGAGAAGTCAATACATGAGATGCCGTAGAAGCTGCCAAAACACGCAGACTCTGAAACTCAGGTGGAATACTTGTTACAGGCAAACGATTTTTATTCGATCCCAAAGGTCGTAACTTTGTACAGGTAGAACGTACAAAACCTTGATTAGATAAGGATGGTTTAGTATCCAGTAGAGGATCATTCAATAAATTTTCTTCTGTTGATTTTGTATCGGATGTATTATCTTGCATTATAGCAGCATTACCAATCCTTGATTTCTGAGCTCCTCCAGCAGTATTAATAGTAGTAGAAACACTTCCGGAAGCTAGAGTCTCATTATGAATATGGCAGAATACAGAAGTTTCCAAAACTTGATTCAAACTACCACAATACATTGCAAAATGACAGCGGATTCGTTGACCAGGTCTTAGCACACCACGGTTAGGTGAAACCTCTAATGTTGAACTTCCAGGTTCTAAAGAAGTCTGCCAAACAAAAGAGTAAGTATGACGATTGTGTCTATTTTCCAAATAGCATATGCGACGATGCAAAGAAAAACAAGGGGCTGCCCCAACACGTATGACATCCATAGAAAGAGCAACAGGACATTTATCAAGAGGAAGACGTAGTGTAGGTGAGATAGGAATAGATAAGAAGGCATTATTAATCATATGCCGTATAGATTCTGCGGAATTCTTCTTTGGATGATAACCAATACCGTGAAATTGTACATCATACTCCTCACCATCCACTGTCCATAGTGCTACATCAATGTGATACTCACGTGCTTCTAAAGGACGAAAGTAAAATTTAAGTTGTACTGATTCACCTGCTAAAATTTTACCTGTAGGATTTAAACACTGAAATACTGGGAAACCACAATTTTTCTCCGCCACCATTCTTAATAAATCCTCATGTACAACATATTCAACCTCTCGTGAAGCTGTGTTTCTCAGGGTTATAGTTTGTAGTGGTGGCTCCACATCGCCAAGGGCAACAGGGTGAAGATTGTAAATATAAGGATGATGAAAAGCCAATGCATTGGCATCTGGTAAAACCGTACGACCCTCCAAAACTAGAAGAGCTTTTTTTCCCTCGCTCAGACGGAGGAGTACAGGTAGAATGTGTGCTCCAACAGTACTGTGACGGTATGTGATGGTGATTACCTTATGTGATCCTACAGGAATAGTCCCTTCACGTGGTGTTATCTCTAGTAACTGATCTGAAAGTATGCGTTGAATATCCTCCAGTTCTTCATCCTCAATGAACCAAGTCTCATTCCCACCTTCATGTTCTGTAGGGTACCAAAACTTAAAGGAAGCTGCACACATTCCTGCATTTTCAACACGAAGTATAATTTCCTTCTTTGAATCCAATATGGTACCTACACCAACATCCATAAAAATAGGTTCAAGACCTTTAACATACTGTTTAAAAGCAAATGAATCACTCTCCAAATCAATCGCCTGTACAGGTGCAGCGAGAACAGCATTAACACTGTTAATAGCTAATTGACACCATAATTGAGATCGATGTTGTTGTAGTGAACGAACATCCGTTATTTGAACAGCTGGTCTTGTACCCTTCAAACGAACTTCACAGTGTGGGTGTTGACGTATTTCATGCAGACTTGTAGGGTGTGGAATTGTATTTAATTTTACACCACTACCTCCTACAAGTATATATAAAATGTATTTGGAAACACCAGAATGGGGTTGAAGCGTGACAAGTACAACCGTATGGGAACGTGCTGCCAAAACACCAGTCTTGTTGTTACTTAACTGAACTGGTGATTCTTCATCTTGATGTGATCGCACATTATCTGATATGGAGAGCCAACGCACCTCGTAGAATACTTCACATACACTGCTGTTATAAATAGTCCATTCAAATGTTTTCTTCTGCAAAGCAGGACCTTCATGTTCTATTGCTACTGGTTCCACCTCAACAACAGCGTGGAATCCCTCACCCACACATGGACAAGAAATAATTTTTCTGTCCTCTTCTTCTTCTTTTCTGCTACTGCTGGTGCTAACGGAGTGGGATTTCTGTGATTCGTCAGCATCAGAAATCAAAAAGTTTACCTGACCCTCATACATTTCAGCCTTGTTCGGAGTAAAGATCAACTTCATTTCCGTCTGTTGTCCAGCTCCAAGAATACCAACAGCGGGTTCACACCGTACAACATCCATAAGTTCCAACGATGGGAATACATTAAACATAATTGGAATGCAAGTTGGATTAGAAACCTTCAAACGACGATGGGACTCTCCTGTAACACATGTAGGCTGCAAGACAATCATAGATCTATCTTCAATCACAAGTTCTGGTGAAAAACTCTCAGCTTGTAAAGCCACTCTCACCTCATCCCTCTCGCTATGGTTAAAAGTCACTATGGCCTTACCGCGAAATCTCATAGCAAATGTGGGCTGAAATGATAATACGATATGATAATCCTGATGTGGTAGTAAGAGACCACTGGTGGGGCTACAGGTGAGAAGATGTCCATTCGTTGCATCCTTTACATTATTATCTTTTGGTTCAATACTATCTGTGTGAATGGTAACTGTGAACATCACCGCCACATTACCTCGGTTTTCCAAATCAAGAATAGTGTGTGCGAGTTCACCAGTTCGACATGCGGGAAATATCAGAGATCCAGGTACTTTGATATTTGATAACAGTGTTCCTTCTTCTACTACTCCAGTGGAAACCCCCCACTGACAATGTAAAGGAAAAAAGCAGGGTGGTGTAAAACCACCTTCTTCAACCAGACGGAAAGAACGCATTTGCTTGTAATTCACATAACATTCAAGATATTCCTCAGCGACAGGACCTAACATGGCCGAAGTTGGAGAGAGAGTAAACTTACAGAAGGAACACGGTGGAACATCTCCCTCTGTAGGTGAAATACGAAATGCAGAGTTATGTGGATAACACCAGTACGCAGTTGCAGGAGTTTTAGTTTTATTATATACAATGACCTGTTGAGAGTCATAATTATTATTTGCAAAAAAGAGTAATATCCCCGTATTTAGGTAAAAAGGTGTATTTTTTGATATTCCTGGTGTTATATAGGAAAGGTCCAACTGTTTTTTACGTCCCATAGTAATTGTACTCCTAGTATTATTACTATCCATATCATAATCCAGTTCTGGATGCATAGATAGTATTAAATTGGACACTTCATCATATGTGCGTCCACTCTGCAATGCATTGTTTATAGCAACCAAATCATCTGGTTCCACACTTCCCAATCCACACTCCTGACGTTTAAAAAATGATTCCACTTCTTTAATTCCAAATGGCATAGGTCGTATAATACTGTCATAGGCAGAACCAAAGACATCTACATACAAAAGACCTTCTGCATGCTCTACATAGATCAATAATCGACGAAGATAATTTATTGAATGTGTTGGACAGAACTCTACCTTCACCCGTACACTACCCTTTGCAGGTAACTCTCCTGATACTGGTTCCACCACAAAAGCGGCTCCAGGTGCTATTGCTATAAAACAGAATTTCACAGCAATTTCTGAATTGTTCTTAATAGCAAAGAAACGTTGTCGTACCTTTGATGATACTAAACCTGTTGATCTTCCTCCCATCTCTCCTCCTTCTCTTTCTCCTCCTACCATCACTGTTTTTACTACTCCAAAAGAACTCTCTTCGTCAAGTTTCACATCACCAAAGTCAATCATGCGGGTGGAAAGACGTACATTAGGAGCTGCACCTACACCTCGAAGTTGTACAAAAACTGTATTTCCTGCAGCTATCACCACCCGTAATTCATTCACGTGTACCATACCAGATACTCTTGGGGCGAAGAGAACTTTAAATGTCTGTTGTGTACCTCGTGCAATTACACCTGTAGTGGGTTTTACAGTAAAAGGGCATGTCATCGCCGTGTCTGCCACCTCTAGTGAAAAGGCAGCATCCACCATGGAAGGATTTTCGAGGGTAAAAGTCATAATACGCGTTGTAGATGAGAGTTGAGGTCCAAAGTCCAGCAATACGGTATTGCCGCCATCACTGGGAGTTCCTTCTATCGCCCGCACAAATGGGTATTTACCAATACCTGAAAGTTTCAAATTCCCTAATTCTTCAGTACCGTTGCTTGATGTACACACCGCCCGAGCCAACAGCGTACACGCCTCCGATGGACTGAAGGTAACTTTCAAATCAACGGTCTCATCCTCCTGCAGTACACCACGGGCCGGTGTAATGGCAAACGGCGACGGTAAATCCCACACAAAGTCCACCGCCATCGTTCCGGCGTTCTTCATTTGTAGTGTTTCTGCTGCCGTTGTTCCAACTCCAACGTACCCAAAATCGTGCTGTGTTGGTAGTTGTAACTTCGCGAATGGCAACTCACACTCTAAATGAACTGCGTAGCTGCCGCGGTCTACCACCACAACAACAACAGTATCATGCAATTCCACAAGTTCAGTTGGCCGAAAGCGTACTTCAATGTCAAAGCTCATACCACTGCTTAACGTAACTGGATCAGGGTAATCCATAAAGAACGTTGATTTTCGCAGCGGTTGCTTGTACGTGATCGTCTGAGCTCGAGCATCTAAATTTCTCACTCGTATCTTTCGCACATATTCTTTCCCAGGTTCCCAGTTTCGCCATACAACACGACCAACGCTATCGACGCCAAGTTTGCGTCTGCGCTGGTCTCTAGTGCCTGCAAATGTTGGCATTCAACACAACACGAACAAGAACACCTGAGTTTTGGCTTCCCAGTAATAATGTTTGGGTTTATATTTGTGAATACAAGCGTAAGTGCGCGTGTATATGTGTGTGTAGAGGAGAAAAGAAATAAAGAGTGAGAAAAAAAAAAAAAAAAACAGTTATGCAGAAGAAGGCATTAACATAACAGTAGTGTATAGACCAATCATCCCAATTTCCTTCTGTTAAAATTGGGAGACGACGGTGCAAGAGACGATGAGAAAAAGAAAAAGGAATACCACCGAAACGGATGAAAAAGGTATAAGTTGTACAAGTTGCAGGACAAGAAAAACAATAATAAAAAAAAAAAAAATGGAGGCATCCACGCAAAAAAAAAAAAGACTTGATAAGATATCAAAGTGCCGTCCGACTATCAAACATTCAAATAATAAAGCTGAAACACTAAAAAGAAAAAAAAAAAAACAGCCAAAACAATAATACGAACAGCAAACACAGAGACACCACCGATTATTTAAATGGTGTTTCTCGCTAGCAGGACAAAAAGAATACAAAGAGAGCCAAAAAAAAAAAAAAAAAAAAAAACTTATTTACACACCTTTCTTTTCCCGGTTGTTTTTTGGCTCTCTTTTTGGTACTCTATGATCATTTATTTTCACACGCTCAGTTTTCCCTCCCTCTCCCCCTTTTTTTCCCCACTCTATTTTCACCCTTCTCTTACTTACCCTCCCCTGTGCGCAGGAAAAGAAGGGCAATGTAGGCCAGTAACAGATAGATCCCTACACCACCGGCGATGGCCCCAACATAACACCACAAATCATTCTTGTTGAAACCCTGCAACTCTGCGTACATATTTCCATCCGAAATACATGTTGTTGTATTTGGGGGACAATTAATCACTAAACCATCGAACTCATTCACCACCAGCGCTGCAAGTCCATACCGTACAAATGAGATGTACTTAATCCAGCGCCAAGCAATGGGCAAACTATCCACATCCATAAGCACACCTCCGGATGGAAGCAAATAAAGCACAAACACAAGAGGTGCCACTATATTTGCCACTTGAATGTTTTTTGATATATTTGATATAAATAGGCAAAGAGCGTAACTGTTAAGCATCACAAGTGTACAGATAAAATAAAATATAAAGAATTTGTCTGCCCTTGACTGTAATCCTACCATAAAATAAACTATTGCATTAAATATGAGATTTGTCAGTACACTGATGGGTACATCTTGGACTATTTTCCCCACCAAATAAGCAAAAGCACGATACATTCCGTTACGATGTTCTCGTACAAATATCGCACGCTCTAACATTAGCAAACCGAGACTTCCAAGACTCGAAAAAGTGGTATTCATTACCACATAGAAAAGTAAACCCATACGATTACGAACAGAGGATTCGGATAACCCTACCTTAAAATATACTGACCCAATAAGCACGGCGAAGAAAATAGCTGCTATAACAGCAGCAAAAGTTGCAATAGGATCACGTATTTTATTTAATACCGCTCGTGTCGCTACTACTCGTATTTGTGTGAACATTCCACGAAAGTATGGTGAAGTTTTAGCTAAGGGTTGCATGGCACCATCTATGTCATAGGTGGTCACAATATCATCAATATCACGTTCCACATTATTCATAATAGTTGTGCGAAAAGCTTCCGCAATAACAGTTCCATTAGCGGATGCTGCTGAAATTTTATATCGCTGCAACCAGTCCGTCCTTTCCTGTACATCTGGTGGAATTGCAGATACCGTGTCTAACAGGAAGTCTGCCGGGTTATCGGGTTCTGAAGGTGTAATACCAATGCTGGCAAGAAACGGTAGGGCCTCTGTTGCAGGACCAAAGTATGCCTCTTCGCCATCACTATTCAATAGTAATACTTGATCAAATAAACGGAAAATCCCACTGCGAGGTTGATGAATAGAGAAAACAACAGCTACCCCTTGTGCTGCGAGATCCTTTAAGATTGTTAAGAGATGCAGTGCGGTAAAGGTATCCAGTCCCGTAGTGGGTTCATCCAGAAACAATAAGGAAGGAGCTGCCACCAATTCAATGGCAATTGCACATCGCTTCTTTTCACCCCCACTGATTCCACGCATTACTTCTGACCCAATCAGTGTATCCTGCACTCCATCAATGCGGAGTAATGACATAATATTTTGTGTGCGGGCGTTAAGTTGTTCTTTTGTGAGATGCGGTGGTGTGCGTAGCTGCGCGGCGTAAAAGATGCTCTCCCGCACGGTGAGATAGCTCTGAAGTAGATCCTCCTGCTGCACGTAAGCACTAATGCGGCGGAAGCTTCCCTGTTCAATAGGTCTGCCATTAAGACGAATGTCGCCGCCGCACTTCCCGCTCTTTGGGCGCTGTGCGAGAATGTCCAGAAGTGTTGACTTCCCGGCGCCGGAGGGACCCAACACGGCGAGCAGCTCCCCGCCCCGCACGTGGCCGGAGACGCCGCGGAGAACTTCACGGCCGCCGTCTATTGTGTACGTCACGCGGCGGAATGTGAGGACTGACGGGACCCGCAGCAGCAGCGGTTCCTGCACGGACATGTATTTTCTCGTTGTGTGTATAGGTGTGTACACACTTGTAGATAGATAGATAGATAGATAGATAGAGAATAAGAAAAGAGAAAGAAAGAAAGAGATGTAGTTAATATATATAAATGTGCAATGTACATCAGACTGTATTGTAGGGGTATATTGTTAGGAAATACGAAGAGAAAATGAGAGAGAAAAACAACAACAAAAACAAGAAAACCCTGTAACACCAAGAACCCCAGGAAAAACAAAAAAAAAAAATAATAATTAATAATTAACAAGAAAACAATCTGTAGGTGTAAACGAAAAAACCAAATAAATAATAAAATAAAAATAATAATACGTTAAGACTTTCTGGGTTTAGGCCTCAGCAACAACAGCGTAGGCATTTAATCTTCGTATAATCAGTGCAGCGTCCAGTAAGTGTTGGATAACAGAAGAGAATGATTGCCCAGTTACTTCCTCACCACCCATCTGTTCAAAAAACGCTCTTGCGCACTCCTCAGGTACGATAGCAGCAGTCATTCCATATTCCTCAGCACGACTCCGCTGCTCTCTAGACATCATCCGCAGTAGTGCCACACAAATTGATTTTTTGCTCATCTTTTTCATTTTTCCATTCCTGGCCGCAGGAAATGCGGCACCTTCACAGAAAGAAGTCTGTATTCCATTTTTATCACCTCCTCTTCCTCCTCCTCCTGCTGATGCTGCTCCTCTTGTTGTTGTAGTCCCTGTGGCTGAAGAGGCAGCGGTGTCCACTGCCCAAAGGTGATGTTTATAGTACTGCCAAACCTCTGCAGCGATGGTTTCATTCCATTTTACAACTGCTTCTACAGTACTACTATTGACACCGCAAGTAGAGAAATTTTCAAGTATTAGTCGTGCTAAATTAAGTTCCCATAAAACGGATAGTCTTGATGCCAGTGTTGTAGTACTGCTGCTACCATTCTGCCAGTGTTCACTAAGGCAATTCAGGTAAAAGCGTGTAAAGGCATCAGAAGGAATAGCAGCCTCAAGAATTGAGGGTGATGGAGCCATTTCCATGATAGAGCGCAGAAACGCAGAATCAAGTAACCCAGTTTGGGGTACACTCTTATCTGTAAACCAACTCGGACTAGAATCACATAGAGATACAGATCGTGATGGTGTAACGGAGAAAGATTGTGAACGGGCAACCGATGCCGCAATAACACTCTCACCTATCGATACAGTATTACGTAGAGAGAGTTCTGCCGTTGTACGGGCTACCAATGAAAACTGCGGTACCACTGCTGCTGCCGCTGCATAATCATCATTTACAGCAGCAGTCACCTGAACCTGTGTGTGTGCGACATGACCACGAAATGATGGGGCTGCAGTACCGCTGTTGATGGGCGTCACTCCCGTGATAAGTCCCTCTATGTGATTAGCGCTGCTGCTGCTGGAGAGTTCATCAATAACAAGTGCATCAAACCCACACACCACACCTCCCAAGAGCAGCTGTTGACGAACATGTGGATATGTTGCCGTAATAGCCTGCGAAAGCGCCAGTGAACGTTGCTGTCCATGCACAACATGTGCACTGATGAGTGTGGCGTGCTCACCAAGGAGACGTAGGAAAACACGCAGCAATGCGGACTTTCCAGACCTTGATGCACCCAAAAGCAAAAGGTGAAGAGGCTGGCGATAACGACAACGTAGAGCTCGGTACATGGTTTGCACAACAACAAGCAAAAGAAGAGATTTACATAGTGTCTGTCCTGATATTTCTGGTGCATAGGATTCAACAAGCTGATTAAATGATAAGCGAATAGGTAGAGAAGAAATAGGAGAAAAAATTCCGTTTATCATATTGGAGGACCTAAAATTACCTTCATCAGTCATTCTGATTCCCATATTAGAAGCCGTAAATTCCTCTACATTATGAAGAACATATGCTGTCTGTTGATCATCTGTGTGGGTTGGGTATGCCACTGTATTTAAAACCGCTCCAATACGCAGCTGCGAGCCAACATCACCGTACGCCCATGCAGAGAAACGTCGTCCAGAGGCTAGTTGAATAACAACATGTGTGCGGCTGCAATAAACAGGTCGAAGAGATCCACCAGGTGTATTACTGGAGAATTTCCCTGCAGTTGCAGACCACCCTTGTTGAATAACATCTGTAGAACTGGGGGAAAGGCGTAGTGCAACAACACGAACAACATGCCATTCCAATCCATTCTTTTTACTGTCACTTTCTCCTTTAGGGGAGAATGGACCATCCAAGTGGGGATCAATTAAAAAAGATAAATTTATATTATTATCTCTATTCATGTTAAGTAGACTCCCATCCATACATGAGTTGGCCAAGCAACGCAAGCAGTACACCTCAATAGGCTCATCCTTAAGTTTCCACACTCGTTGTTCCCACATTGCTTGTAAAGAAGGGGGAGGTGGTGGCGCATTTCGCATAAATTCACGAAGAACAGCGTAGGAGATACCATTTCGGTTGCTATCACCGCTATTAATGCAAAGGCACTGGACTGCATTCTGAACCCACTGTGCTGCCGCCGCAACCGTATCATTTCCCATCATTATTATCTTCGCTTTGTGTTTATATATATATATATATATATTATTCACTGCAGCGATCACACACCTATGACAAAGAAAATAAGGAGAACAAGAAAGAATAATCCAAGTCTACAGGTAATGAGTGTAGTAAATAAGAACCCATAAGCAAAGAAAAAACCAAGCAAAGGGAAAGGGAAAAAACAAAACGCAGCTGTCACCATCACATTCGCCAATAATAATAATAATAATAATAAAACTCATTCTGTTGAACAGAAAACAAAAAGAACAAAAAAAAAAAAGAAGTCATAGAGGAGGAAGCAGAAGGAAACATATATATATATATATATATATATGTATAGGTCAACACCTCGATAAGATTTGTTCCACTTCCTTGCGGGCCTCATCCCAATTAAACCACAAGGTATCGAAAACGTCTTGGAGGCCATCAATATCAACAAGAACCCCTGCAAAGAGTCGTATTGCTTCCATTTTAGTGTCATTGAAAAACAAACGTTCGGTTAAACTCGCCAGTTGTCGTGCTGTTACACCTAATACTGGTTCTCCACCATCTTTACCTTTTTTTTCTTGCTCTTGCCGTTCTTGATCTTTCTGTTCTCTCTCCCGTAGCATTAAATCATCATTTACCCAATCAGCAAAAGTGGAGTTAATATTCACCCCCACTTCACCCGTGAAGACCAGGTGACGAAACATCCGCATCACATCACGGTCATCTGCGAGGAGCGGAATAAAGTGCAGCAACAACTGCAACTGTGCATCATCCATACGGCTGAGTTTCTGCGCGTTAGCGGCAATACTGTCGCACATCCGCAGTTGTTGTTCCTGCAGGGCGTGTCTGTCGTACGCAACCTTCACACTCTCTGGTAGAGTGTCGCGCTGATCACCCACCGCCTGTGCGGCCGCCTCTCCGCTCAGTGCATCCACTTGATCGGCGATATCAAGAAAATCAAATAACAGTTGGTTTACATAGACTCTAATGCGACCCCGCGACCCTGGCCCTGTGCGGCATGTGAGATCAACACTCGCCAGTAGTCCACAGGGCGTCCATGTGTCAATAGACGCCACAACATCACGCATAAATGTATCCAACACATGTCGTCGTGCCTCACCAGTCTCTGCGGTGAGTTTACGCCACGCCGGCACAACGCGGCAACGCAGCGGTGGCACTACAGTCTCGCCGTACACACGAACGAGGGATTCATGCAGTGTTCGGAATTCACTATAACGCCGGGAGAGCACCCAATGATGGCCGCAAAGAAAGACATGCATAAGATAAACAATGTGAGCTCCGTCAAGGATGGTAAAATCCTTTACATTCAGTAGAATCTGTCCTGTTATAGTGGAGGCGGTGGCGGCCAGCGCTAATTCCTCAGAGTCACGTTTTGGAGTATTCTCTGTCTCTAAACATGATTCCATTTTCGGTGTTGATGTAGAGGAAAGCATTGCTGCTGCTGATAATGCTCGTGCGTGTGGTTGTGGTAAAGATGATACTAGCAATGAGGATGAGGATGGGGAAGGGGAAATTAAATGAGACGATGCGGTACCGCGCTCATTCTCCATAGGTACAATAGGTTTTCTCGTGTTCCCTAATTCAGCACTTCTAGATGTTGATAATGGCACTAGTGCAGCATCCCTTGTGGCTACTGGTGTTGCGGCAGGTGTGGTGTCCGGATTTAACTCCGTTGTGTTCAATAGGCCACTTGTTTGCAGTTGTGGTATTTGTTTTGGTAATGATGTGGTATTCACCGTATGTTCTTCCACCTCCAGAAATGTATATAAAAACTTATTTAGGGTGATAAACCCTGTACTGTCATCCGGATCCTGTACTACAATGTTGTTTGAAGTTGGAGTCCAGAGTGGGCTCACGATAAGAAGTTCATTTAAATATGCCTCAAGTTTTGGGAGACGTCCTGCTGCAGTTGAACTGCTGTTGCGAGCCCACAATCGGACGGCTCCTGTTAAATGCGGTACTTTACTGCTGCCATACTGTTTTTCTAGTTGAGCGTGCAGTGAGGTAAAGTCATCGTATAATTTGCTCAGCACCCAATCACGGCGACTGCCAAAGCAGACTTGGAAATTATACTGCATTTTCCCCTCATACTGAAGGTAGTCTATGGCGGACACCTTTATGTGCGCCATCTCATCTACCACTCTCAAAGAAGACATAGGAAAAACAGGAAAAAAAAAATAATGAAAAATAAGAGAGAGAGTGTGTGTGTGTACATCGTGAAAGAAGCAAGGTAACAATTACAAGAGTAACACAAAAAAATGAAAGAAAGAAAGAAAGAGAAATAAATTAGAGACTGGATCCGTGTAGACGTAAACGTAGAAACTACTAACATAGTATATTTATAAATATAACTCAAGACACTCCTCCATTGATCCCCTCTGGTTCTCCCCATTCCTTTCGGTGCATCTCTAACGCATCACGGTATACATTGCAGAATACCACAGAATAAATTTCTCCAGCAATCTCACCCACAACTTCGCGGTACGCCTCTTTACGTAATCCTTGCTCCCAGATTGTGTAGTCACGTGATGCCATATCTAACTCCTCATCAAGTGACGAACTACCATAATTATCCATCGCCAATTAAATAATACAACGCCAGAATCCTTCCTTCTTTTTTTTCTTCTTTTTTTTTTTTCTTTAGAAGGTATTTCGTAAATACCCTTAATTGGAACAGATGAATCAAGAAAGAAAGAGCATATGACGACACATCTGGAAGAAATGAAGAAGGTTTAAATATAACGCAAGGTACATATTACATTATGCGATATCTGTAGATTACTTTAAAACAGTTGCAAGAAAAACGGCAAATCAACAAACCACCATAATCATCATCATCATCACTATCATAATCATAATCATCACCTTCTTCTTCTTTATCGTATCTACCCACAGTTCCTACTGCTACTGCTACTGCTACTATATATATTTATGAGCAGCAACCCAAATATAATCACAACTAGTACACCAGTAGAAGTACTAATGGCAGTAATATCAAGAAGAAAAACAGAATCATGGTTCTCATGTATCATTGTCTATTTTACTGGACGAGCAATAGTGACATACGGAAAGAGAAACAAAACGAATCAAGGCAACAACACTCCTCCTTCCTGTCCATCCCAGTTATGCACTCACGGAACCTCACTTCCCTACGGCTGACTGACCACCAAAGCGCGAAGCACGGGCGTTAGCGCGACTACCAGCAGAATTGTAGAACGTTCTTGGGCCACCCACAGTCTGTGGCCGCCGCAACCGTGACCGTTCCCTACACACATTCACCCGCACAGAGTTGTGGTTTGGCAAGTTGCCGTCGTAGTTAAGCCAATCGAGCACATGTCGTGTGCGGTTGCGTAACAGCGGGGTCACCTCTGTTGGATCAAACTCCCACTGCACAAGGTGCTGTGCCCGCTCCTCTGGTGTGTCGCCGAACCACTGATAGTCCACCCGCAGGTACTGCTGTTGCAGCGGCCGCTCGTTGAGGGCGCGGGTGGCGGCCTTCGGGTCCTTCACGGCGGCGCCAAGAGAGTCGCAGGCGCTGACAACATCGCCGAGGAGCCGCGTGACGGCTGCGGCCACATCCTCGCCCTCCGCCGGCCGCACAGGCACGAGTTTCTGCGTGCCGTCGAGTGCATGCACCACCACCCATGGGGTTTCATTATATTCTAACAACATCTCCGTCTCCACGTAGACATGCGAGTTGTGGAATGTGATGGGAATGAGAAACTCCCGTGCGAAGCGGCGGGCGGTGTCGGTGGCGAGTTTCCCCTGCGGTGTGCTTTGCCGCTGTCCATAGTAGACGTAGATGGACTTTGTGAATGGATGCACCTTCACCACCCGCTCCAGCAGAAGGGCGTAGGGCCAAATCACCTCCGCCGCCTCATTCCCGAACTGCCGCTTTGGCTTTGGCAGTCCCTTAAACGCCTCCAACTCGTCCCACCCCTCACGCATCTGCAGATCCCACCGCTTGATGAATTGATACTGCCGCGTCTCTTGGGCGGAGGTCTGGCGTTTGCCGGGGCCACGATGAAGACCGCGTGGGCGGCGGCTGGTGGATGTTGGGACGTCTTGTACTTGTTCGAGTCCATGCAGCGGCCGCGTTGTGCACATCGCACGGGCCCCTGAGAGACACAGAGATAACAGTAGCCGCGGCTCCTGCCACCGCCGCATATTGTTGATGATACACTAACTACATGAAAGATAAAGAAAATAAAAAATATGTGTGTTTGTGAATGGATGAATAAAAGAGGGAATAGAGAAAGGAAATCGATAGAGGAAGAAGCAATCCAAAGAGTTTTTTTTTTTTTTCTCATCTTGTAAAGAAGATGAAAAAATAATAATAACTGTGAACAAATAGAAGTAGTAATAACAACAATAATAATAATAGCAGTGTTCACAAGAAAACAAATCCACAATTTCGATTTTTTTTTTTTTTTCAGCTGTCAAGACACATACACACACAATATGAGAAAGGAAAACATCACCGTCTCTCTCTTTTCTCTCTCTCTCACCGTGTGCGCATGGTGGCCATACGCTGATGTCTGTTCTGATTCAAAACACGTGGACAGCCGTCTCGGTCCTTCTCAAGCGCAACACAGTACTGACAGTAATACGCCACCTCCGTTGTTTTACCAGCATTGCACATCACACAACGCTCCTCGCCTTCTTTGCCAAAACCACAGTCATCACACACATGTACCTCTCGCATCGACGGGAGAATCTCATCAAACTGAAGATCACATATGACACAACGCCCATCATGGTGCTCGCAGACGTATCCAATGTATGTACCCGGCACCTTGCGGCACATCTGTTGCTCCTGCTTTGAGTGACGCAGCATAACGCTGCAGAAAGTGCAGTAATACTAAAGTCTAACACTCATTCAATAAATAGAGAGGTATAACAAGTGTAAAAAAAGAAAAGAAAAGTAGGCACATCGTCGGTAAAAAATGTTACTTCATGTTTGAATTGAAAAAGACGTTCAGGAGGGAGAAGTTACTGGTCTTTCCTATGCAGAAAGAAATTCTGCTTACAAACTGGCATAAACATGTATTAGCAAAAGTGTCGTTTCTCGACAGGAAAATAAAAAACCAAGAATAAAAAAAAAAAAAACCAACTGCATTCACTGCATTTTCAACATTACATCCCGATCTTTTTTCCCCTCATGGTTGTTCCTCTCAAAAAAAAAAAAAAAACAGTACTGACGAAATGGAACTGCTAAGAAGCCCTTTTTAGCCCGCTTCCCGCTCGAGGCGGTATGGATTGAGTTGGGTTGGGTGGGCTTTCAAAAACTTATGTTTGACAAACCACTAAAATGAAAAAGAAAAACACTCTTACTCAAGATAAAATCCCAATCCGCAATTTTTTGCCTATTAACATAAGATTCGACCATTCTTTTCGCAAGCTGCGAAAACAAAAAAAAAAAACCTGCAACACTGTTTTCCCTCTGTTCCACACGGTAGATAAAAAGACTGATACAATAATAGTAATAATAATGGACGTCGGCGCTCGAAAAGAGAACGCATTCACAATACTAATACTAAGACTCATCTTCTGTTCGGGTTTCTTCCAACCTCAATCTTTTGTAGTGTGCACTGGCACCTTCTGTATCCCCCATTTCCACGGTAGTAGCAGCACTTGTCATTGTCACACTCTCATCCTGTTCCTGTAAAACAACTTGGTTCCGCTTCCGTCGCGTATTTCGCCTTACATGCTGCAGAATAGGTTTATCTGCAAATTCACTGGCATTCTCTATTTCGACGGGTGGAACTGTAGGTTCAGATTCTGTCACAACAGATGGGGGGTGTTGTGTAGGAAGAGGCGGCATCATCATGTGCCTCTCCAGTCTACTACTCCAGATACCCTGGGGGTTGTTGTTGTTGCTACTACTACTACTACTACTACTATTACTATTGCTGCTGCCAATACTACTATTCCTGATATCATCAGCATATACCACTGGAATGGTCCTCACTGTTCTTAAGGGACGAATAAGTGGTCGCAATGATCCGTGGAACGATGGTGGACGTTCGACACTTCTCAAGTTAAATGTTGTCTGTACTGCGACATCCTGTAAAGAATGCGACCTTGTCTCTGATACATCTTGTCTTTCCACGCCAAAGCTAAAGACTGAAATGGGCTCATCGTACGGCTGGTGTGCGGGGCGGCGGCACATGGGACAGTGATCGGCCCGCATTAACCAACGACGCAAACAGCGGGTGTGGAAAGCATGACCGCAGTGCAGCTTGCGGGCCCGATCACACATTCTGATGGACTCCAGGCAAATCACACAGTGCCCGTTAATGCGAACCTCCGGGAAGGTGCGAAGCACATCGTTAAAGTGATGCAGCCGCAGCACCGCATCGACCACCGCGTAGAAGCGGTGAATGACTGTCAACTGCATGAGTGCAGCCGCATGTTCTGGACAGTACTTTAGCGCCGAAAAGAATGCCATGGCCGCGCCTATGCTGCGAATCGTGAGGCCAACTTCTTCCATTGGATCAAACTCACTTTCATCGCCTCCCACACGCTTCGTCGCGTAGAGAACATGCAACAGCTCAAAGGTGAGGGATCGCAGAAGACGAACGGAAACTGTCGTCGACCAAACAATAAGGGTGTAGTACACCGTTTCACTTTGCTCATCACGGGGCCGGGGAATGGTGGCGAAGAAGGACCACAGCAGAACCGCACACAGGAGCGCTGCGAATCCCGAGAGAAGTGCAACAGCACGAAACCGCCAATCGGGCCAGTGTCCCCACCCCGTGGCCTGTCGCTCCACATGTGTGGCCCAACAACTAAGGGCAACAGCCGTAATAACGCCATCACGCCACTCAGCGGTCGCCTTCGGCCCTGCGAAGACCGTGAGAGCGAGAAGTCGCATCAGTGCACCCAAGAATTGTCCCTCAATAACAGGCTCGTGCGTATGATCGCCGGAGTTCTGCCCACCAGCACCGCAGAGCCGCTCCACACGCGCAAGCACAAACAGAACCGTGCGCCTCACCACAACAGCGGTCATAATCCAGAGAAACGCAGTCAGCGTCTGCGCACTGTACGTGAAGAAGCCCCAATACACAAACAGCGCCACAGTGACCCACACCACAGAGCCGTGAACGTACAGTGTATTCATTCTTGTTTTCTAAACGGCTCTAGTAGGGGAAAAAAAAAAATGACAACAGTTAAAAAACAATAACATCGAAGAGAAAGAAATATAAGTCAATAAGGGGAAAAGAAAACGGCAACAAAAGAGGCAGGGCAGAAAGAAAGACATTTCATTCAAATAACAAAACTTGAAACATGTTGCAGCAAAGAGAAAAAAAAACAATACAAACAAAAACAAAAACAAAAACAATAATAATAAAAATAACAGTAATAATAATAACAATAATAATGGAAGTCGGCGCTCGAAAAGAGAACGCATTCACAATACTAATACTAAGACTCATCTTCTGTTCGGGTTTCTTCCAACCTCAATCTTTTGTAGTGTGCACTGGCACCTTCTGTATTCCCCATTTCCACGGTAGTAGCAGCACTTGTCATTGTCACACTCTCATCCTGTTCCTGTAAAACAACTTGGTTCCGCTTCCGTCGCGTATTTCGCCTTACATGCTGCAGAATAGGTTTATCTGCAAATTCACTGGCATTCTCTATTTCGACGGGTGGAACTGTAGGTTCAGATTCTGTCACAACAGATGGGGGGTGTTGTGTAGGAAGAGGCGGCATCATCATGTGCCTCTCCAGTCTACTACTCCAGATACCCTGGGGGTTGTTGTTGTTGCTACTACTACTACTACTACTACTATTACTATTGCTGCTGCCAATACTACTATTCCTGATATCATCAGCATATACCACTGGAATGGTCCTCACTGTTCTTAAGGGACGAATAAGTGGTCGCAATGATCCGTGGAACGATGGTGGACGTTCGACACTTCTCAAGTTAAATGTTGTCTGTACTGCGACATCCTGTAAAGAATGCGACCTTGTCTCTGATACATCTTGTCTTTCCACGCCAAAGCTAAAGACTGAAATGGGCTCATCGTACGGCTGGTGTGCGGGGCGGCGGCACATGGGACAGTGATCGGCCCGCATTAACCAACGACGCAAACAGCGGGTGTGGAAAGCATGACCGCAGTGCAGCTTGCGGGCCCGATCACACATTCTGATGGACTCCAGGCAAATCACACAGTGCCCGTTAATGCGAACCTCCGGGAAGGTGCGAAGCACATCGTTAAAGTGATGCAGCCGCAGCACCGCATCGACCACCGCGTAGAAGCGGTGAATGACTGTCAACTGCATGAGTGCAGCCGCATGTTCTGGACAGTACTTTAGCGCCGAAAAGAATGCCATGGCCGCGCCTATGCTGCGAATCGTGAGGCCAACTTCTTCCATTGGATCAAACTCACTTTCATCGCCTCCCACACGCTTCGTCGCGTAGAGAACATGCAACAGCTCAAAGGTGAGGGATCGCAGAAGACGAACGGAAACTGTCGTCGACCAAACAATAAGGGTGTAGTACACCGTTTCACTTTGCTCATCACGGGGCCGGGGAATGGTGGCGAAGAAGGACCACAGCAGAACCGCACACAGGAGCGCTGCGAATCCCGAGAGAAGTGCAACAGCACGAAACCGCCAATCGGGCCAGTGTCCCCACCCCGTGGCCTGTCGCTCCACATGTGTGGCCCAACAACTAAGGGCAACAGCCGTAATAACGCCATCACGCCACTCAGCGGTCGCCTTCGGCCCTGCGAAGACCGTGAGAGCGAGAAGTCGCATCAGTGCACCCAAGAATTGTCCCTCAATAACAGGCTCGTGCGTATGATCGCCGGAGTTCTGCCCACCAGCACCGCAGAGCCGCTCCACACGCGCAAGCACAAACAGAACCGTGCGCCTCACCACAACAGCGGTCATAATCCAGAGAAACGCAGTCAGCGTCTGCGCACTGTACGTGAAGAAGCCCCAATACACAAACAGCGCCACAGTGACCCACACCACAGAGCCGTGAACATACAGTGTATTCATTCTTGTTTTCTAAACGGCTCTAGTAGGGGAAAAAAAAACATAAAAAAAAGAGTGGCAACACAATTGTAGTGGGAGAATGGTAACCAGACGCATCATACACAGACATAAAAAAAAAAGAGAGAAAGAGAGAAAAACAAAAAAGATTCTGTGTTTTATGTCAATAGAAATAAAGCAAAATACAGATACATACCTTTACTTCTTCTGAAGTTCGGCCTGAAGCGCAAAAAAAGCTGCTTGTTGCTGTTCCAGCATTAACTTTGTCATTTCCATCTGAGACTGAATCTGTCGCAAAAGCTGCATTTTTTCATCATTACTCCCTGACTCACCAAATTGAGGATTTTTCATAGAATCGAGAAGTGATAATGATTGGCATTCCTCCCTCCCTTCCATTCCCAAAGGTCTCTGCAGAGAGTCAGATGATGCAAGTGTACTGTATTGTTGTTGTTGTTGGTTTTGTAATTCATTTTTACCATTATTGCCGCCCGACTCGATACGTTCATGAGATAATGACCCCAAAGATTGCTGCTTTTGCTGCAGTGGCTGCCACATCCCACCATTCTCTCCCAAGCTGTAGCTTGAAATCAAAGGATTTGAAGGAGTTGTTCCCACTGACGCTAATACAGAATAATTGGGCAGCACTTCCTCTTTATTTTGTTGTTGTTGTTGTTGTTGATAGAACTGCTCAGGGGGTCTCGGAACAGACGATATGGCGGTGATATTGCATGATGGTCCTCCATTCGTCATGGACCGTTCAGGTTTGCTCGAGTCTACAGAACCGAATAAATTGCCAAGGGTATCAACCGTTGGTTGTCCAACAGAATATACAGACTTTGAAGTAGAAGTCATTGGTTGTGTCTTTCTTAGTGAAAGATCAGAAAAGAGATCATCAATCTGCAGCGATGCAGACTGTGGTACGTTAGCAAACTGATTTGAAGAGCCCATAGATGGTGGTAGTGACGCTGGTATTTGTTGTTGTTGTTTTTGTTGTTGTAATGACTGTAGGATACGCTGAGCTACACCCATGGCTGCTTCTGCCTTCACAGGGTTCTCAGCACTAGTTGTCTGCATGTGTCGACAAACACCGCTGCTGTTACGACGAAAAAATTCCCGTGCCTCGTCCAACTCACCACTGTTATTATTATTAATATTATTGTTGTGGTTACTATTATGGTCTACGACTGCCTCTATTACAAGGAGAATTTTGTACCGGTTTTGAAGTGATTGACGGGGTTCGCACAGTTGTCGGTCGAGCTCTGCACATACCTCTTCTAATCTCCCTGTACTGAGTGCCGCATCTACGAAAGAGTCAAGTTCCTGTCGAGCAAATTTTTTCTTTGGGTTTAAAATAACCTGTTCTACTAGTTTCTCAGGGGACAGGTTCCCATCAAAAGAGCCATATACACGTTCCTTTACAATCACCACAGATTGTTTCTTCTGTTCATCACATTGTTTTCTGTACAGGCGTTGCTCCCTCTCATGCATGGTCTGAAATACACTCTTCTGTAATGTTGTACTTGTGCCTCCTCCTCCTCCTGCTGCTGTTGACATGGATGTGGCCTCTCCACTCATTTCTCTGTTCCCACCCGCGTGAATAGAAGAGAGGGAGATGAGGGATTCACTATTCCCATCGAGCGCCAACAATAATGCCGCGGCGAGTTCCTTGTTCATCGCCTCCACGGTATCTCGGCGCACATCATGGGCGTGGGCAATGCGGTGCAGCTCCGGTCGCAGTGTGGGCATCCGTGCACGCACACCAGCAGCGCCTTCCAGCACAAGAACGCGAAGTAACTCCAATGCCTTGCGCACATTGAGAGCAACGGGCGGTTGGACGCTGAGGGGAACGGCGATGGCCCGCACGATGCGTTCGCAGGCGTGATCGGATTGAAAACTGGCAGACCGCACCTCGTCGAGTTGATAAAACGGCACCGTGCGGGGATCGGCGGTGAGGGCGCGCTGGACGAGGCGAGTGTAGGGATCGGCACTGTCCAGCACGTACTCCAGCGCCGCGTGCAGTTTTGCCTGCACACTCATATTGTGATCTCACAGGAATGTGATAATATTAATAATAATAATAATAATAATAATATTAATAATAATAATAATAATAATAATAATAATAATAATAATAATAATAA
>NW_021639879.1:202251-240318 GCF_002087225.1 Trypanosoma theileri
ATATATATATATATGTATTTGTTCTTTTCTTTTTTTTTTCCTCCTCGCTACACCGTTTAAATGAATAAACAGAATTTAAAAGAAAAAAAAAGGCATTTGAGCATCACGGAATAAAAGAAACAGTGGTAATATTCATCATAACAGCAATAATGGATCAACACTATGCAGAATCACTGAAACCAATGAAAAACAAAAATAATATATATATATATATATATATATATAAACTCGGGTGCAATGTTTGTAAAAGCAAGAACTACTACTCCTTGTAGAACCAAGGTCATAGTAATCACATCTAAACTTCAAAGGAAAATATACAATACCCCTCACTTACTTACTTTTCGTTTCTTTCTTTCTTTCTCACCTCATCCTCAGTCCATTCGGCACTCACACATATACACACAATAACACTCCAACTTGACTGCGAATGCAGAACGAAAGAACGTCAAAAAGGAAACTATCTTTCAAATAATAATAATAATAATAATAATAATAATAATAATAATAACAATAATAATAACAGGCATGAGAATAACAATCCGGTAGAAAGACTGGAACGTTTATCCTGATGGCACAAAAAATGTAGTTTGCATTGTATAATTCCCAGTAATGTATTTCGCTTTGCCTACCCCTCCCCCCACCTTCATCTTCAGTATAAAATTCATGGATTTATTCTAAAAGAATTACTTATTCTTATTTGTTACTCTCTTGGCAGATGGAGATTATTCCAATCTCTCTTTAAATGCATCTACACAGCAGCGTGCAATCTCTTCGTCATGTAGACACAATGCCTGAAGCGGGAGCAGAAAAGAACTGAGAGGCATTTGAACTTCCAAAACATCACTGTCATGATAATCCGGTAAAATAAACACAGATGTGAGACCTTCTTCACGAAATTTCTTATCTTCTTCATTATATTTATCATCTCTCATCATACAATGTGAGAGTATTGTACTTGATGTCTGTTCATTAATTAGTGATCCCAGATGAGAATCACTGGCATTACCGTTATTTGTATACATCTCAGCAGAATCTTCATTTTGTAGAACTGGAGAGTTAAAAAAAGATATAAAGGGAGGAACTAGTGGCGTATTCAATTTTGTACATTTCCCTAATGTTTTAGACGGCGAGAGTAAAAGTGGAAAACTCTTGTTCCTGTTCTCATTACTACACTTGTCATTACTTCCGTTATCAAGAGAAGAAGAAGACAACAACAACAACACAGATGTATACTTTGACCACGCAGTCCCAATAATTTGTGGATCTCTCATTATCTCCAACAGTGAATTAAAACGACTGTTGATATGACGTGGGAGTACATGCCGGTCCAAATACTCCAACAGCATAGTTTGTACATGTAAAGATACATCTTTTACGCCTCTCACGAGTGTATGGAAGAGAAGATATGATGGATGTATTTTATGTGTGTGAATGGCCAGTTGAAAGAATACAACTCTGGTCTCCTCACGTGCACGCATTGCCTCCCAGGCGTCTGTTGATAAAAAGTGAACCACAAGACTCTCAAGTTCACTGGCAAGTGAAGCCAGCGACAAGGAGGGAAGTAATCCAATAAGTAATTCATACAGGGATATACGCACCACTTCAACAAAGGAATGTAAAGTATTTGAGAAAAGTCCCTGTAGTGTTGAGTATACATGTGAAACCCACTTCTTCTCTCGTCCTTCTTTTTCTTCTTCTTTTGAATACTTCCGTGTTACCACTTTATTCATGATTTCGAGTAGTACTAACTGCTCAGCAACGGCAAGAGCCGTGTAGTTTGCACAGAGTGTGCTGAATGGAATATCCTCCAATATGTTGAGATCGTGCTCTATCAATCCACGCAGAGCCCACAGGACTTGACTCCGCCCACGTGAAGACAACAGCCGCAGTACAGTTATTCGTATCATCTCCCGCAGTGTAGTAATAGTATTATTAGTAGTATTAGTAATATTAATAGTATTATTAGTAGTATTAATAATAGTAGGATTAGTAGTAATATTAGTAGTATTGAAATTATCACTCATTTCCTTAAGTTTGTTTAGTTCTAATCCAATTAACTCTGCAATGGCAGTAGAAAGCCCCTCATCTTCTGTTCTCTCCAAAAGGGATATAAATGATGTATGCAATTCACTTAATGATAATGATGATGGAGTCTTAACATCCATCGCGAGAGAAGATAATAACACCCCATCGTTTACAAAGAGACGGCAGATATATACACCACACTTCGCCATTAGTGTAGAGCCTCGCAGTAATCGTAATAACTCCGTATTCTGCAGAGGCTGCAGTTCTCGTGTATAGTGCCAAAAGCGCCGCAGTAACGATAAATTCCGTTCCATCACACAACTCTCCGGGTGTGGCACCGCAGAGAGAAGAAACTTCATCAATCGACTTGCAGAGTCCACCGTAAACCTCATCGCTTCTCTCTCACACCACTGCAGCAGCAATGAGAGCAGATCGTAGACTACATAGTGTAATCCCCCACAGCTCCCATCATCACTGCTGCAGATGAGATCTACAAGTGGATCCCGTAGTGTATTCGCGGCTGGTGCAAAGTATAATGCCCGAAGTTGGATGAGACGAACCAACACTAGTTTCACGTTTATATGAATAGTCCCTTCGCAGACCAGTCGTACAATTTCATTTATCCAACCACTATTATTATTATTATTATTATTATTATTATTATTATTATTATTATTATTATTATTAAACTTTAGTAGCATAAAGTCCAGAATGTGGAGGAGAGCACCAGAACATGTACTGGTCCATACACTATCCACATTCACACAAACAGGAGATGAAACACCATCCTCACCCTCAGAAATATCATATGGGTTAACAAGAGTTGTTTTGTACTTCTCCCTCTCTTTGTAATGGGACTCAAGTGATATCTGTGAACTTAAATGAATACAATCCGTTAGACCAAGAGAGAAACAACGCGAATGCAAATTATTATCCATCTGCATTGTAGACAGATTTCTGCCAACACGGTTCTGCGATGCAAACAACGTATTTATTTCCCAATCACTACAAATCTTTACCAACTGTTGTGTCACCCGCGGGAAATTTGCCTCTACTGGGAATTGGTGTTTGCGAGAAATATCTACAATGCGATTCCACATATGATGATTTTGTGAATCCAGCAACAGTCGCGTGAAGACTTTTTCCTGATCTTGTGTTGCCGTGAGAAGAGCTGCGAGGCAACGATATGCAGCCTGTCGATACATCATCAACTCTTGAGAGTTTCTCACATTATTATTATTATTATTATTATTATTATTATTATTATTATTATTATTATTATTATTATTAAGAGGAGCAGAAACAGCATAAGAAGAAGGTTCTAATGGGAATTCAAAGGTTTGAGCCGTTGTGCATATTTTTATGAGTTTCACAATAAGTTCCTTCCCTCCGTTGTGATTCCCATCATCATTCTTATTCTTATCTTTATCTTTGGTTTGATCATACTTCCCTATAAAGGCTATATGTATAGAACCCCGTAGATCCTCTACTTTCATCATGCGGTACATGGCTTCCAGAATAATAAATGCTCTCGTCTGTCGATGTAGTGTTGTTGTTATTGTTGTGTTTGGTAGAATGGCAGCATCTCTTACGAGATCCACAATGTATTGTAAGAAGAAATTCATCTTCAACTCGTGTGGAAGAGAGAATAGAGATGGCAATAGAATACAATGTGTGAGGGCTAACCATGCGGATTGTGGAAATCCACCCTCTTGCTGCATTTCAAATGACTGATGGCATAACTCTCCAAGGATATTAGGTGTCAATTGCTCTAGTACATCATAAATAGCTTTCATAATAATATCATATAAGGGTAAATCTGTTTGTTGTAATAGTGGTAATAACAAGAATAACAGTTCACGCTTATACACAGCTGTACATCTTGTAAGCTTTAGAATAGCATTTACAATAATCATTTGGTTCTCTCCACACAAATTGTCTGATCCAAGTTCTTTCCAATCAAGTGGTAGTTCATTATTAATCGTATGTGTTAACAACTCTGTAGTGAGTGAAAGATACCGTTGTAATGGACATTTATAAAGACTCATGAGAGTAACAGCTTCACAAAGTGTATGAACACCAGAAACAAACAATTGAACTGCAAGACGACTAGTCAAGAGTGTATGTGAACGCATCGTCCACCGCTCTCCATTCACGGAGATAGTAATATCTTTAATTAATATCTCCTCATAGCGCAGGAGTAGATTATTCTTTTTTCCAATACGGCTCACTCGCAGACAGTGAGAATGAACTTCCAAGAGGAACTCTAACACAGCTGGAGACTCTCGCCTTATCTTCATCAGTGGAGCAATACCTTCTTCTAATAGTAATACGATCATAGTTGTATCCACAGTTTCTTCTTCTGTTTCTATTCCTGTCGCTTTAGACTCCACTAGGGAGGAGATATCTTCTAATATCCCACGTAAGGCTACCAGTGGAATACTCTCGAGGGCGTTTTGATCATTCTTCCGTATAAACAATTCTCCACATAAACGACATAACTGTATAAAGAGACGTGATAACAATAAGAAAGTGTATTTATTGTTACTACTACTACTATGATCGTCCTTTTCATATTTCCATCCTTCTCTCAGTATTCCCACAAGAAGACTGGAGTGTATCTTCTTAGCAAGAGTTTGGCATTGAGAATCATAGTGTTCCATCCCAACAAGAATATCCGCTAGTTCCATACCACCAGCTATTAATAGTAATAACAATAAATGAGAAAAGATAGTCCCCCACTGGCTTCCAGCGATATCATCATCCCGCACAAGTATAGAGAGACTAGCAAGAAGGTTCTGCAAGACAGAGTGTGAGAGCCACTCTTCACACAATCCCAATCCTGCGAGTACAACAATTGCATGAAGACGCTGTGTGGCTGCAATTGGGTTTGCATGAAAGGAATCCAAAAGAAAAGACAACAGTACTGATGGCTGCAGCGACAATAGAGCGGAGGGAATTTGTGCATGCAGAGAAGCGAGAAATGTATGCCTGCGGTGTGGGTCGTATTGTATGGTATTCCATAGAGCTATAAGAAGATCTTCTCCAGATGAATGTGGATTGCTACTGTAGAGATCTGTTGATATTCCAATTTCTGCAGGATTTAGTAATAGACATGAACTCACGTGTAGGAGAGAATCACCGCAGAGAGAAAGACACAGAGTGGCCTCGGACGCATTGCGGAGTAATCGCACCAAATGATGGGCGATGGAGAACAATCGCTCCGCATCAACGTTAAAACTTCTCTTGTTATTATTATGATGATTGTTATTATGATGATGATTCCCACTGTGGACAGCCTGCAGGTATTGACTTACATCATGCAGCACTCGGTGTAGGAGTGTATCCTCTACACCACACCTAATATTATGATTATGATTATTACTATTAATATTAGTATTATTAATATTATCATCTTCTTCTTCTTCCCGCAAACGTTTCCTCATAGGTCGTTGAAAACCCAAACGGTTGTGTTGATCCCACAACTGCAGACCGCAGTCCGCCCGCTCTGCAAGACTCATTTCACACATACTCTCCCTTTCCACTATAGTCATATAGTCATCTAAATAGTGATTATTATAATTATTATTATTATTATTATTATTATTATTATTATTATTATCACTCCTATTGCTATTACAATTGTAGAAAGCCCTAAAGAGTCTTAAGAGTGCCATAGTGTTGGCGGCACTTCGTCCCTCACGGTATGCATGGATCACAAGTTTCTCTAATACCGCCTTGTGCACATCTACACAACACGCCTCCCCCCACATCTTCACAAGGGCATCACTGTGCTGTGTGAGATAATATTCCAGCCGCATTACACACTCGCGGAGTTTCTCCACAAGCGTCAACGCCTCCGCATTTTTTTCTCCCCGCACATCCACAAAGGCCTGCAGAAGTGTATCCATCAACATCAACACAAAGGGAGAGAGGACTGTGTTATCCCGCAGTCCAAACAACACGCGGCCCAACACCGTCGCAGCTCCAAGCCGACAGCGTAGAGAAATATCACGCAGGAGTCCACAGCAATACCGCAGTATACGTCCCAATCGACTTTCTTCCACATGAGCAGAAAACATTTCTTCTTCTCTTTCCTGTTGATGGTGATAAGAAGAATAAAGATGATAGTAATAATGATGAATAGAGATATCTCTATTATCATGGCCATGATACTCTACAATCCACTCCACAGATTCCATGAGGGCCTCCAACGCCGTCTGACGCACAGACACTCCACACATTATTATTATTATTGTTGTTGTTGTTAACATTCGCCAAAAAAGATTCTCCACAATTTCTGCTCCGCTGCAGTTCACATCATGTTGGGCAAACCACTTCACACTCTGCCTTAACACCATTCGAAATCCATCACGTATATCCTCCACATCGTCTGCAGCTAAATTCACAATAGTCTCAAAGACACTATCATACCAATTTTCCACAGCATGCGTTAGCAGCCACTTTATCACTATGCACAATAACTGACACGCCGCCATTCGCACGTGAGGACTTTCTCTGCAGTGAGAGAGCAACAGAATGCGTGGAATGAGTACATCCAGCGGTAAAGAGAGTGTTGTATCTCCCATAAGAAGATGTAAATGTGTCTTGTTCGCATTGTCAGAATGTGAAGAACGTCGTATCCCATCAACACAACGAGAACAAGGGTGAGGTGTTAACATCTTCTTCTTATAAAGAAATCCCTGTTGGTTACTCATACTTAGTCGTATATCATGTAGTAAAGATAAAGCCTTTTTTTGATTAGATACCAAATCTTGAAGGGTATTCCCCTGCATACGATTATGATGATGATCATTATCATCATTACATATAGAAATAGGAGATGTAAAGATTCCATTTGTATTGGATCTCAACAAGGCAAGAGCCGCCGTAACGGCCGCAGTGTCTTTTGTATTGTGAAGCACTACTTCAACTGCACACAACATCATCTCTTTTGATTCTACGAATCCATATTCCGCCAAACTCATCATGCAAAGAGCCCACTGAAGGAGAGATGCATCAGTATACATGGTTAGTCGATGTGCACATGTTAGAGCAAAGGGTCGTAGGAATACTTCCGCATTCGTTAGAGAAAGATCCTCACGTCTCGCTGTTTGCAGAACGGTGTGAAGACATGTGTAGAAACCAGAGACATGAGTGTTATCTCTGGAGAGTTTCACAAATACTTCAATCAGACGCAAGGCGGCATCCTCTGATCTCCATATAGTATTGTTTTTATTATTGTTAACGGTGTTGTTTACAGTGATATCAACAGTACTCACAAAGAACTGAATAAAATGAAATAAGGCCATGCAATCATTCGGGCTACGTGGTCGTCTCACATAACCTTCCTCAGAGCACCACTGAATATAAATATTAGCACTACTCTTGTCATTATTATCAATATTATTATTATTAATATCATTATTATTATTAATATTATGATGGTCTTCACTCACGAGTGAAAGATCGAATCGACGCAGCATTTCACATTCTACTCGCACCATTTCTCGACGCAAAGAAGACCGCAGAGTTTCTAACAGAGTCTCAGACACATATTCACTCCACGGATATCCCCAATCCTCAACACTGTGTATATCCAATAGTAACAACTTCCACAGATTCACATAATACGCCGTATGGGAGGATGGCATCTTCTGCAAACTATTCATTTTTTCTTCTTCCTTAGACGTAGGCACTACTTCTAATAATAACAATGATGATAATGATGAAGTGTGGTTGCAAACTAATGTGAGTAACTGCTGTACAAAGCCGGCAACGGTGTATTGCATTCCGCCCCGGTAGTGAATCCCCACAAGTAGTTTCAACACTGCAGTTCCAACGGCAACGCGATCCCGCTCTGCGCACAATTCCCGCGGGCACAACTGCAGTGCGGTGTACATCAGTCGCCGCAGCCACCGCGGGAGTTCACACAACTCCGGTGGAAGTTCCATCAACACAAACGCAAAGGAGACGATAAAGAAGGGCAACAGCCGCACCATCTCTCGCCGTGGCTCTACACTTGGAGTTAGTAGAAATTCACATGTGTGGATCAACTCATGAAAGACACGAGTGAGAAAGTCCACACCAATCCATACACTCAAAGGCTTCGCAATATATCCAAGCGCCATGACCGCAAATGATAATTCCCTCTTCGCCGCTCTGTGACTATTCCGCAGTGTTGTCTCAATATTATTATGTAAATAACGCAATAAGGGAATGGGTTCACGGTGTTGCGGAACTTCTCCCCAGACAATTGACAACGCCTGCAGAAATCCTGCCGTTGCCGAGTATGCAGTCCGGCGTAATTCCACATTCTTGTGATTCCACAAATATCTCAAGATATCATAATACTCCTCCGCATCCCTCATGAGGTATTCTTTCAAATGAATAGCGCCTCTTTTAAGTAAAATAAGTGCTGCTTTGCAAAGGCGGTAGTTCTTTGAACTGTCCACTAGAGAAATGGAGCTCTTAACAAGTTGATGGATCAGCGGAATAGTGTGATGATCAGAGTCGTCAAAGGTGAGTGGAAAGACTGTTGTGTAGTCGGCAATAGCGAGAAGAAATCCCTCCACGACGAGTTGCTGCTCCACTATCACTGATAATACCATAGACTCTTTCTCCTTCTCTTTCTCTTCTTTTCTCTTCTCTTTATCCTTCATCATCATAATAATAATAATATCATCTATTCCATTCTTGTACATATTATTAGGATCATTTTTCTTCTTATCTATAGTAACAAGACGTCCCATTGCAGTTAACATTAAGTGAAGCACACGAGTAACATGTGGGAACATAAACTCTGTGTATGATATACACAAACAACCAATCAGTTGAAGAGCTGTACTCTTTACTCGCTGACCATTTATGGTTTTACCCTCCATCACTTGTATACATGCATGCATGATTCCTTCTAGCTCTGAGGGTGCAAGAGTGAGGCGATGACTACATCGTCTCAATACATTATTAACAACATTCAAACTCTCTGATTGTGTCTCTGTGTGTTTTTCTAGTCGATGTAGTAGTAAGAAAACTTTTAAAGCAACTCGTAATAATTCCTCTGCCTGCGCAATAGAGAGATTATCCGATAATGTATTCACAATAAAACTAAGAAATGTCATTGTCCTTTTTAATAGTTTAGCTTCCTGCATATCTGTCCCGGAAGTTTGTATACTTTCACAGATATCCCTCACAAAAACAAGTAAACCTTCATTAGAAAGATAATAATAATAAGGAGGATTATGATCCTTTATCTTCATCTTCTTCTCCTCCGTGTTGTTGTCTATACTCTTCTTGTTATTATCCCTGTTATCATTATGAGATAATAAACAATCCAACACAGGCGTTGCCCCATTAGGCAGCAGTCCATCACTAATACTACTGACAACTCGCCGCTCCATATCGTCAAAGACACGATGGGCATCACAACTGTTCTCCAATTGTGTGAGAGCCGACAGATCTGCACGCAGAGAAATGCAGAGTTCCTCTACAGTGATTCCAGTCATGATCAATCTTTTCTATGTGTGGTTTCTATTACTTTTCTTTTATTATTATTATTGTTGTTATTATCACCTCTTTATTATTGTTGTTGTTGTTGTTTTCTTATTCTTCTCTTTCTTTCTTTCTCTCTGTGTGTGTGTGTGTGTGAAGAGGGGGGAGTTGTCGTTATTTCTGTTCGACTCTCTTCCTTCACATCCCTCCTTCGTTCTGTTGTGAAGGGGACATTATTATCATTATTGGTATCCAGCAGAACCATTTGGAAAAAAAAAAAGAAGAGAAAAGAAAAGAGAAAGTGAATTCAAGATGCTTTTGTATCTTCACAAGAGAAGAAAAAGGAAGAATCTCACCAATCAAAAGAACAAAGAAAAAAAAAACTCTTTTTTTTTTTTTTGAGAAAAAAAGAATGATTTCGAGACAGAGAAAAAAGTCTCTGTTTGTGTGCGTAAAAAACATGAAGTTGCCAGACATCTGCACTCTCATCAAACACCAGGGGAGCATAAACGAAATTAGATCCATTTAAAATGTCTTTTGTCGTCGAATCGAATAATAATAACAATAATAATAATAATCATAATCATAATAGAAAAGAAGGACTTCTGGCAGATAGTGCAACAAACAATACAATGTATCCACACAATTAAAGAGAGAGTGAATACATACATACAGTCTTGCAAGTGAGTTTTTATCACTGTTGTGGTTGTAGTTGTGATTCTTTTTTTTTTTTTTTCTCCCTTCACACATTCTCACTCTTGCTCCTGTTAAAGAAATGAATAACAAAAATATAAGTGTGAGTCTACCCCCTTTGTACATTTATCTGCAAATCTCTCTCTTTTATTCTCTCTTTCTTTCTTTCTTTATTCTCTTCAACAGATGTCGTTAAATAAAGAACGACATTATTCTTCAATCTTATTTATCTCATTCTCTCTTTTTCTTTCTCTCTTTGTTTCTTCTGTTTTTTTTTTGCCCCCGTACTCTTTTCTCAGTCTCACGGGCAAAGCAGTAAACGCAAAATACCCGTGAGGAGGAGGAGGAGTGAAAAAAGGAAAATAAAGGGAAAAATAAAGAAACATAGATAGATAGAGATATGACAAGACCGCAGCGAGAGAAGAAGAGAGTATAATAATAATAATAATAATAAAATAAAAGAAGAAAAACAAAAAAAAAAAGACTGATGTCATTTGGTGATTCCGTATAGTTCAATCATCTTTCTTCTCTCATTTCTTCTTTTTTTTTTTCTTTTATTCTTCTCTATTTATGCTCCCTTTTAAATGGTATCGATGAATACTGCATCCTGGTTTCTTCCCTTTTCCTTACTTATTCACGCTTTTGTTCATTTTTCTTCTGTTAATTATGGATCCAGAAACTCGTTTATTTTTTTTTTTTTTTTTTTTTGATGTTATTATTTTTTTTTTTCGTTGTATATATTTTTTTTTCTCCAGTTTTCTTTTTTTGTTTGTTTTTTGTTTTTTTTTTCTTTTTTATTTTCATCACAGTCCTTGAATCCATTCATCCTGAAGTAACTTAACATACTCATCTCTTCTTTTTTTTCTTTTTTTTTGTTGGATTCCTCTCGGACGCTTATTTCTTCGTTATATATAAATCTGCTTGTATGTCTGTTGGTTTATCTTGTGTCCCTGCAATTTTCTTTTTTTTTCCTCCCGCTACTGTCAGGATTCAATTTTTTCCATACAGCTATACATGCAGACTTATACATTCGAATACAAGGAGTGCAAAGAAAGACGCAAGATAAAAAGGAATAATGGAAAGCAGAAGAGAAAAAAGAAAAGAAAAATAAAAAAGGCATACACACCTCTTCTTCTCTTTTACTCTTCCTCTTCTTCATCTCCCCTTTTCCCACTTCTCCTACTCTTATTCCACCACTTCTTATAAATAAATAAATAAATAAATATATATATATATATATATATATACCTTAAAGAGTGTGTGTGTTTGTGTATTTCTCTCTCTCCCTCTCTCACCCTCCTTTTTTTTTTTTATTCACTCATTCTCTCTCTCTTTCTCTCTTTCATATTACTGCATTACAGAGAGTTTGTTTATGCTGACTTTGCGAGTTCGCAGGCGAGCTTTGCGGCCTCCTCGAAGTTCTGCGCGGGGTGAAGTGGGAGTCCACTCTCGCGGAGGATCTTCTTTCCCTCCTCCTCCATACTTCCACTCAGCCGCACCACCACCGGCACCTTGCGGCCCGCCAGCTGCTTGGAGGCGGCCACAATACCCTCCGCGATCACATCGCAGCGCATGATGCCGCCGAAGATGTTCACAAGAATGCTCTTCACCTTCTCGTCGCCGGTGATGATTTGGAAGGCCGCAATGATCTGCTCCGTCGTGGCGCTGCCGCCAACATCGAGGAAGTTCGCGGGGCGGCCGCCGTCAAGGGAGATGAGATCCATCGTGGCCATCGCCAGACCAGCGCCGTTCACCAGGCAGCCAACGTTGCCGTCAAGGGCAATGTAGTTAAGATCGTGCTTCTTCGCCAGGACCTCCTTGGGGTCAATCTGTGTGGCGTCGGCAAGAGCGAAGATGTCCTTCTGGCGGAACTCCGCATTGTCGTCAAAGGAGAGCTTGGCATCAATGCACATCACATCACCATTCTCCAGCTCCACAAGTGGGTTGATTTCCACCTGTGTGCAGTCCTTGGACTTGCCAATGTTGTACAGAGACTTAATTTGCTCTGCGGCCTTCTGTGCGGATATTCCACTGAAGCCGAGTTCCTTGGCAAAAGCAACGCAGTTATCATCATTGATACCCTCCTGCACGTTAATGCGCATGCGTTTAATCTTTTCTGGACTCTTCTGTGCGAGCTCCTCAATACCCATACCACCCTCAGCGCTTCCAATGAACATGGGAGAGGCGGTCTTGCGGTCGAGCAGAAGAGCGAGATAGAGTTCACGCTTAATGCCTGTCACCGCCTCCGTCACGTACAGCACACTCACCTTTTGGCCCTTTGGTCCTGTCTGCTTGGTCACCAGTGTGTTGTTCATCATCTTCTTCGCACACTCGAGGGCCTCCTCGGCGTTCTTGCACACATGCACACCACCCTTGTAGCCGTCCTTGAAGGTGCCCATACCACGTCCACCAGCGAGAATCTGTGACTTGACCACCTTGCGCTCCGTCTTGATCTTTCCAAGTGCGGCCTCAACTTCCTCCAGAGTGCGGCATGGAATACCAAACTCCGTCTTGCAGCCACCCTCCTTCAGGATCGCCTTGGACTGATATTCGTGGATGTTGAGAAAGCGGCGTTGCACGTTCACGCCCTTGGGAAGGCAGGTGCGGCCAAAACGAGTGAGCATTATACTTAAGTTGTTTGGTTGTTTTCTTTTTTTTTTTTCTTTTTCTCTCTTGTCGCGAGAATTCTGTTTTTTTTTTTTTTTTTTTGTTTGTTTGTTTTTTTAGTATATAAACGGAAGAGAGTGTGTTGCAATGTGTGAAGGGGGAAAAGAAAAATAAAGAAGGGAATGAGGGGAAATGAGACACAGAAACAAGGATAAACAACAATAAAAACAACAACAACAACAACAACAACATATATATATATATAGAGAGAGAGAGAGAGAGAGAGAAAGAAAGAGAGTGAGTGTGAGAGAGAGAAAAAGAAAAAAGTGGGAATATTCTGCAGAAGCAAATAACCGAACTACAGGTACAACCCGGAGATCCCACAGTCACTAAACTAGTCTCCACTTGTCCCCGCATACAAGCACAAGCATGCATAGAGGCCCACATTGCAAACAATTGTATGCATAGGAGAGACAAGAAGAGAAAGGGGGAAAAGAAGAAAAGAAGAAAAGAAAAAAAAGAAAAAAAAAAATGTCACATATCCAAACATTGTTCAGCGTTAATCCTCCACCTCCAACACGGAATCAAACACCTCCACATGTAATCGTTGCAGTTCCTCTGCAAACAGCTTCACGGCCCTCCGCACTTCCAAAGGCGCCGGTACTTTCCCACTGCAGGCCGGTGTGAGAAGAGAACCCAACCGCACATTCCCATCACAACAAGCCACTGCAGGCACAATGAACGCATGCAGCCGCAAAAAAGCCCCAAACATGCCTTTATTTTGAAGTCGTACAGGCATTTCACCAGCATTAGACCCAACAAACTGATCATACAAGATAACAGAAACATGAAGGTTTCTACGTTTCATTAAATCAATAAAGACTTCACGTCTATACTCCAGTATACCACCCATTTTTCGTAATACAAAACGTGCGAGTGGCATACGAAAAGAAGATGTTAACGGATTTACAAGACAGAAACAAGCCCAAGGACCAAATCGGCCAAAATCGGAGTTTGCATACATTAATGCGTGATCAAACCAACTGATACCTTTTTCACAAAAAGAAACAATGACGATTGGTCTAGTTTCCGTCATAATTTCCATGTCAGCAAGTCGAACGGGATGTGAACGTCCATGTGCTAATCGTCGCCAAATATCGTAATTCGCCTGAAATCGTGGACTCATACTGTAATAACACAACCCAAGGGCAAAACAAACAGCCAAACTCGTCACCACGCTAGTATGGCATAGCAAGAAGGATACAATCACAAGCAACAGAGCAGATGTCAAGGGGTTCAGCGCGAGCTTCCAGAGATGATACATAGATGTGCAGTCCCACCCATACCACTCTCTCTCTCTCTATTACGCCTACTGTTATCGCTTGTTGTTTTTTTTATTTTTTCTTTCAAAGTAAAACAGAAAGAGGATGAATAAAAAAAAAAAAAAAGATTTTTTTTTAAATGAAAAGACGAAGGAAAGAAGGGAAAAGAAAGAGGCAGCAAAGAAGAAACAAGAATCTCTCAAAACAGAGTGAAAACAAAAAAAAAAAAAGATAATTATCAAACGTTAGGTCGTAGCATCAAAGACTACTTGGATCGCCGGGAGAACATTTTATACGTGGTATACCAGTGATACCAATATAGCCATGCGTTTTGAGCAAATAATGTGAGAAGAAAAGTGTTAAGCTCCGTTGCCCCTTCAAACTCACTGAATAGCACGGAGAAAACAACTACTCGCAGAGATTCACCAATTGCCGCTACAAGTAATATCCAACGGCTGAGTGGTTCATACAGAAGAAATAGTTTTGGTAGTGCCAAATAGATAAGAAATACAGAAAGAAGTAATGAACCTTGTGTGCTATCGGCAGCTTTGTCAAACCACACCATGGTCGCCTCTGAGAGCGTCTGTCGCAGCACGCAAAGTCGGAATAGAAAGATAAGATCCGCCAATATAGTTACAATAAGTGAATACAATTGAATAAACATCATTTTTTTCTATTTTTTTTTTTTTGTATCAAGTAACTACGTCAATCATTAACAAGAAAAATAAAGAAAGGGTGGTGTGGGGAAAAAAGAAGAAAGAAAGAAAGAAAGCGATGCAAAAAAAAAAAAAGTGAGACATTACCTATAATGGAAACCATTCCAAATGTTAAATCAAGAGCTCGTAGGCAACCAGATCACCCATAAAGTACAGAGATATTTAAATCTATATGTCTTCCCAGACCCATAAATAAATTAATAATAATAATGAGAAGAATTCACATTTTCTTCTTCTTCTCTTCCTCATGTATAGAGATCTTGGTCCCAAGTTTAAGTACCTTTAATGCTTGAGAGCTAAACAAAACGCAATTAATCACCATAAAAGTCAAAAAGATGTAACAGACTGGAGATACGGGATTTTTCATTAGTAACAACAATGAGAAATAGAGTGGCAACTCCAGTGTATGCAGTATTGCGTTGTAAACCTGTAATAGTCGGTGTCTTGGCAAGTATACTGAAAGTAACCTTGAGAACATCATCAGTACAAGTATAGCTGCATACATGAATGCATACGATCGCCTTCCTAGTGGAGCCACATTATCAAACCAAGGAGTTACCTCAGTAGCGGATTGGTCGTATACAAGTAATAACACGACAGCAGGCAATTCAAAGAATGCCAGTATAATAGTATAGATTTGGACGAGGGAGACCATCACAACAGAAGTTTCCAAATATAAAGGTCTTCCTACTGTTAACATCATAGCAGAAATAAAAGAAGAAAAAAAGAAAGAGAAAAAGAAAAACACAGAGACAATATGGTCATTATTGTAGAGAAGAGACTCCAAAAAAAAACAAGAAATAATACACCTGAATGGTGATAAGAAAGAAGAAAGAGAGTCTGTAAGGAAGAGAAAGAGAGCAACAGCAGACTATGTATGCGGTGCATAATGTCATTTTTTTTCTTTTCTTTTCATCTTCCTCGTTTCACTTCTGTAATAAACCCATTCGCTAATAACTCGGTCCGAAATATCACGAACTTTCATCATCATCATTCTCATCATCATTCTCATCATCATCATCCTCTTCTTCTTCATCATCATCATCATCTTCATCATCGTCTTCTTCATCTTCTTCATCATCGTCTTCTTCATCTTCTTCGTCTTCATCATCATCATCATCATCATCATCATCATCATCATCACTCTTGTTATCACCATTGGGTTTCTCCACACGCTTGTACTTTGCGATGAGTTCCTCCAGTGGCACCTCCTTCTCCGCCTCAAGTTCCTTCAGCACGACGCCGAGGTTCTCCTCATTGCGCCTCTCTGCCTTGCGTAGTGTCGACTCATCATCCTTAAATGCCCGCGATGGGATGTACGCCTCGTCCACGTCGACGGCCAGTCCCGACTGCCGGGCGAGATCCAAGTAGACCCTTCGGAAGGAAAGGGCCTGCCGGTGCCAGGCGGTGCCCTTCTCGTTGTACTCCAGTGCGTTCGCAATCATCTGCGCCACGGCGTTCTGCACATCGGCGTCTGCGGCGTACGTGCCGGCCTCAATCTCGCGGCGAATAGTAGAAAGATCAATGGGATTGCGAATGATCTTGTGGTAATCGGGCAGCTCAGCCGTACTCACGGGGTGGTGGAACATGCGGAGTTCATCCAAATCCCACAGACGCCGCACAAAGGCAAGACAACGGGTCTTGTCCAGTGTCCCCTCGCGTTCACGTTTACTCATTCTATTTCCCTTCTCTACTTGTTCCCCCTCACGTTAAGCTGTTATATATTTATTAGTTATCACCTTCTTCTTTATTATTATTTTTATTCTGTTCTGTATTGTTTTATGTAGATGTGTTCTGCACGTGGGAGAAGCTGGGTAAGGTGTCTTACTCCTATTCAGACCCTTTGTGAGTGGCGTTAGTTTCCTTGATTATTTTTTTTATTTGTTTCTGTGCTTTCCCCTGCTTAGATACTCTCTCTACTTCACCCAATTTCCTTTATGACTTCGCTATTGTTGCTTTCCGTTCTCCTTTTTTTTGTGCGTGTAAAGTGAGATGCTCATGATGTTTTTTTTTTTTATTGAGAAATAAATGAAAATGAAAAGAAAAGGAATACATTATCACAACTCTCCATCTGCAAACATAGAATACAGAGACACATACACACAAACAAAAAAAATAATAGAGAGAGAAAAAAAAAAAGATTACAGGTAATGAACTGCTAAATGTAATAGCAGGATTCCCTCTCAGAGGCAACCAAATCAAGTAGAAAATCAGGAGAAGCAACAACAAAGAAGAAAAAAGGGGGAAACAAACTGAACCCCACTCATAAACCATTAACAATGGACGACAAAAAGAAGAAGAATGGCAATTGATAAGGAAGAAGAAAAATAATAATAAGATTCAATAATAAATCTCTCAAAGCCATATTCACTTCCACTTTTCGCCACCCACCTTCTCTCCGTTTTGCCGTGTGAGTGACCAGTATTTTCCCTTCATGGTCAAATCACGATAATCATGCAGTTTTCCACGGGCGGTGGCTCGCTGATACCCATCGAAGTTATCACCCAATCCACTGCAGCCGCACGTACCGAGTTGTTGATCCACAAGTGAGAGGCCACCGGTGTTGTTGTCTGTGAGGCCCTCCGCCGGGGCAAACACACCCGTGTGCTTCGCCCGGAATGTTTTTTCGAGTACAAAAGCCTCCGTGCGCTTCTGAGCACTGCGAATCTCCGTTTGCCGCCGCTTCTTTCGAAAGACCTCCTCACACATGAAATTCAATGCGGGGGTTAACGCGGCCTGTGGATGGGAACTGCCCAATGCAATGCCAAGTGCGGCGGAGATGGGAAACACCGGGAGATGCACTCGCTTTTGTAATTCCTGAAGTTTGTGAGTGAGAAGTACACCATTCTCATCCGTGTGGACATCCATCTTATTTGCAAATATCATCATAGCCCTATTACTTAAGCCAGGAAGATAATACTCCAATTCTTTTTGTAATGTTTCCACAACTTCCCATGGTTCTGGCATTCTTGTTGCATCTGAAGGGGTGTAGGATGTACTCATATCCACAACATACGCTAATGATTGTGTACGTTCCACATGTCGAAGGAATTGATGTCCTAATCCTCTATTTTCATATGCACCTTCAATAAGTCCAGGCAAGTCTGCCACTCGACATGTATTTCCATATAAATCATGAATTATACCAACATAAGGACGCATAGTAGTAAAGACATATGGAGCAATCATTGGTTTACTTGTGCTAATGGCAGAAAGCAAAGAAGATTTACCAGCATTAGGACATCCTATTAATCCAACATCTGCAATAGTTTTTAATTCAAATTGAACCAACATGGTATTCCCTGGTAATCCACGTGTAGATTCTGTAGGAGAGTGATGCCATTTATTCGCAAAGGCCGCATTACCTTTTCCACCTTGACCACCCTCTAGTAGTAACAATTCCACACCATCCTCATCCACATCATACACCACTTCATTGGTGTCCACATCCACTACCTCCGTGCCAACAGGAAGTTCCAACAGTAAATCTTTCCCTCTCTTACCATGTGCGGTGCGTGCATAACCAACACTACCAGCTGCGGCACTAATTTGATTACCCATAGCTTTAATGTGGGATAAATCCGTATACTTTCTACTGCATCGCAGCATTACACTACCGCCATTTCCTCCATTTCCACCACCAGGACCAGCGAATTCATTTCCGTGCTCATGCGACATCACACTCGCCCCATCCCCACCGGCCCCACTGGAGAGAAGTACTTTCACCGCATCCACAAAGGGATGATTTCGTTTGCTAAGGAAGCACGTACAGCCCCGCAGCATACGAATTTAACTTGTAAATAATATTATTTTCGTTTGTTTTGTTAAGAAGAAGATAGAAGAAAAATGGGAAAAAAAAGAAAAAAGAACATTCTGTAAAGGAAAGAAGGAAGAAAGAAAAGTTTATTACAAGTATCCAGTAATAAAATATATATATATATATATATATTTTAATAATAAACCCCACTCTAATCTAGTAGGAGCAAAATAATTTGATTTTTTTTTTTTAGAAAAAGAAAAAATTTTTTATACGACTCAAATTGCCTTTTTTTTTTAAACAAAAAACACACACACACACATTCACACACACATATATGTAAAGGAGGAAACATCGTTTTCTACAGTGACAGAAAAGAAAACCTCGTCAGTCCTTTATTACAAGTAGAGCGAGGATGCGAAGACAATGTCTCTCTTAATGAGTTGAATACCCTTGAGGAACTTATCATGTAACTCAATACTGCCAATAGCAGGAGAACGTGCAGCTCCAGCCATCTGCCGAAGTTGCTCTTCCAGACGTCGCATCATTCGCACAATATCTCCCTCATACGCATCTGTTTTTGTCATGATGTCTGCAAAGCTAGCCCCCTTTGCCCACAAGTATGTTACTTCCATTAATGAAGGCATTGTCTTTTCAACACTTGTACCCTCTTGCTTGATACCGCTTTCAAGACTTACTGTTGCTATACGATTTACAATCTCATTTAATTCTTTCAATGGTTGTTGGAATTCTTCTGGTAATGAGAAATTATCTGGTGTACGGTGTTGGTTTACCAAACAAGACATAAGTGCGACAATCATTTCGGTTTCCATTGAATTTAATACACCTTTAAAAAGGAGCTCTGTAAGAAGAAGTTCATTCTCATCAGTGGTGGTAATTTCACATGCCACACGTGCTTTCCTTAGAATGATATTATCCTTATCAATATAATCCATTCGTCGAAGTACACGCATCATTTGTTTTAGTTCCTCCGAAAAAATAGCCCTTGTCACTTGACTTAATTCTTCTCTAACATCATTTAACTCCTTCTCTAATGCATCCCGCTTTTTAAAAGTTTCAAAGGCATCTTCCAATTCTTTTGTAGGGTTTTGAACCAATTCATTCCCTTTTAATTGTGCCTCTAGTCTTTCTACCTGTGTTTCCAGTTTTGAATACTTTGGATCATTTACCCCCATTTCTTCACTTGTAAGAAGTGGAACTTCATCCCCATATTGTCGGTGAAGTTTCGCCAGTGTTTGGACCATCTGTGCCCGTCCAGACTCCGTATCGGGATCTGCTGGAAGATTTACTCGAAAACGAGCCACTTTGTCAATATCCGCAAAATCAAATGTTACTGTGTAGAGATCGGCATCACTTGTTGTGTATGTAGTGACATGACAAGGGATGAGAGATGTGGGTTGGGAGGTATCGGCTTTACGGCAAATAACAGAGACATCGACGGAATAGGCAGAGGCATCTTGAGAGTTGGCATCGGATGTTTTCGCGTGAAAGGCTCGACAAATACCCCAATTAAAATCTACTCCATCAGAGGCACGTCGAATACGAAGGAGTCTACCACTGTGTGTAAACTTTTTAAGAAAAACAGGTTGTTTTAAAAAACTTTCTTGCTCCTTTCGTCTCTTTGCGAGAAGTTCTTGGCAAAGTGTATATTGGCGGAATACATCCTCATGTTCCACATGAATAGATGCAATTTCTTTTTTTAATTCTTCTTCTCTCTTTTCAAGTGCTGGTCGATTACGTAATCGTTGAAACTGGGCAAAACTGCGTCGCATCATAAACTCTGGATCCACATCTTCCACACGTAGAAGATTAAGTACCATATTATAGGTAAGGTGAAAACTACTGTTAAGTACATCTGCACCTCCTCCAGTGAGTTGTTTAAGTGTTTCTGGCTCTACAGCCTCATCCACCATTGCAATCACAACACCCACACGATCCAAACCACGACGTCCAGCACGGCCAGACATTTGAATATATTCACCACCTGTCAAATAACGATTGGTTTCACCATCAAACTTTTTTACGGAAGTGAAAACAACAGTTCTGGCTGGCATATTAAGTCCCATAGAAAAGGTTTCAGTTGAAAAAAGAACTTTTACAAGACCAGCTTGAAAAAGAATTTCTACCACTTCTTTTAGGATAGGTAAAAGTCCTGAATGGTGAATACCCACACCACGTTTTAACAGTGGAAGTAAATGTTCAATTGCTGGAAGTTTTCTGTCTTCCTCAGCAAGGCACTCCATAGCGTTATTAAAGACCTCTGTAACCAGTGCATCTTCTTCTGTATTGTTAAAATTAAGTTTGGAAAGTGCCAAAGCGTTACGCTCACATTCTGCCTTGGCAAAAGAAAAGACAATAATAGGATACATGTTATGATCCATCGCGAGTTTAATAATTTCCATAATAGGTTGTGGTCCCTTCTTCGTTGACTTTTGTTTTCCACGTGTGAGTCCACCACCACCACCACCACTCTTTACGGCATCGGCATTCCCTGAGCCTTCTTCCGATGTCCCTCCAGTCACGGCTCCCATAGAGGCCATCGCCCGTCTAAAGTTATCCTCACGAAATTTACTCTTCTCATCCACAATGAGGAAAATACCATCAGCTCCACTTGGATAAAGGTAGTGTTGTAAAGGTACAGGGCGGTAATCAGTGTGAATAACATGAACTTTGGTGCCAGGATGAATACTCTCTACCCAATCTGCAAATTCACGTGCATTTGGAATAGTAGCAGAGAGAAATACATATTGACATCCTTCAGGAAGTAAACTGATGGTCTCTTCCCATACCACACCACGAGATTTATCTCGCATATAATGTACCTCATCAAAGACCACACAACCCACTTCACGGAGCATCTCAGTTCCTCTATACAACATACTGCGTAAAATCTCTGTTGTCATCACAAGACAATCCGAATCGGCCTTAATAGTGGTATCTCCTGTCATGAGACCAACAGAGTCAAACTTCTCAGAAAACTCTCTGAACTTCTGATTGCTGAGTGCCTTAATAGGTGATGTGTAGATAACACGTTTTTTCTCTCGCAATGCCTTGGCAATTGCATAGAGAGCCACTGTTGTCTTACCGGCAGAAGTGTGAGCGGAGACAAGAACACTATCGCCATCCTCGAGTGCATCGATACTTTCCTTTTGAAAAGTGTCCAGTTCATATGGGAACGTTATGGCTGGGGCCGTCTCACGGCGCGGACGCTTGGCGCTTGGTTCATCAGTGCCTGTCATTTCTTCGTTTTTCCTTCTTCTTCTTCTTTGGTGTGTTCCCTCCCTTTATACTTTTTTAAAAAAAAAGAGAGAAAAATGAAGAAGAGGGAGAAAATAAAAGAATTAAGAAGAAAAAGAAAAAAGAAAAAAGAGAGTGAAACAAGATTTATTAAAGTGGAAAACAAAAGGACACATGGACTCCCGCACACACACACACAGACACAGACAAACAGATTCATGTACTCATCAGGAGAAACAAACTTACACAAACATACAATACAATATATATTATATGCAGAGAAAGACCCACTCATCTGTACTCGACAATAATAATGATAATAATAAAACGTGAATGTATGTGTGTATGTGTATATAAACGTTACTCGTTGTTAACAAACTTACCTTGCAATTTGAGAATTCTTGCTGCGTGTTCCTCTAAAGGACCTCGAAGGGAAGATTCAAAAACCCCTTGGGCGGATTTCTGTGCCATTGTGACCAGTCGAATAATGGTCTCTGAACTCACACGACTGTTAGACTCCATCCACACAATACTGGAAGTATCATGACCCTTCACAGCAATACATAACGACGTACATTGCGAACGAAGCTCCTCTGTGGTGAGATCGACAACATCTACATTATCAATTAACCCTACAGTTTGGGCATAGACCACATCACGCATGGCAACACTTGCATCTACTAAAGCCAAACAAGCTGCATTAATACAAGCAGCCTTATCACTCCCATCTTGTCGTAAAACCTCTACACATATGTGAATCTGTGAGTTAGGATACTGAGAAAGCAATACCACCGATCGGGCAACTTCCACCACAGCTGCACTGATTTCTTCTGCCATTCTTGACTTTCGCTGCGGATCCCGTCGCTGTTCCCCCGCAAAGGCGGCAATCGCCACCTCGCATGTGATGATGGTCTCATCATATTTGCTGTCCAGCCGGTTTGTCACCTCGCGAGGCCCGTAGACGGTGGCGCAGACATGCGAGAGTCCCGTCGTGACGGTGCAGCAGCCATCGCAGCCCGACACTTTTCCAAACTCCAACGTTATTCGCCGCGACTCATGCGGCCGACGACCGTCAAGTCGCAGTCCAGCAGCATTGATGTACTCTTTATTCGCCGTCATTGTCTCCCCAGCCCGCTTCACCACACTACGTCTTGAATATACACTGTTGGGTGTGGGGAAATCACAGTTGAGGATAAAGTAATCAAAAAGAAAAACAAAAAAAACAAAAAAAAAAAGAAAAACAAAATATGGATCAAGTAGAATACAAGAAGGAAAAGAAAAAAAAAATATATTAGAAGGTGTGTCCCCTAGTTAAAGAGGAATTAAACTCAAGTGGAGACAATCAAAAAATGGTAAGCCTGGAGTTGATAACGGTCGCTAATTTTTCGCTGTTAAATATAAACAGTACATATATATATACGTATATACATATACGTAAAAAAGTAGTAGTAATAGTAGTAGGAAGTGTTTCGTTCGTTCGTTCGTTCGTTCTTTTTTGTTGTTCTTTTCACATAGTTCCCCCTCCCCGTTTACTGTTTCTTTTTTTTTTTTGCTTTTTCGCCTTCTCCAGAACTACAACTACTACAACCTCCACTCGTATTGAGCAGTTGTCGTTGCATAACGAATCCACTTAGTCGGTGTATATTTATACAGTGGCTCCTCCACTCGTAGCTCCTTCACTTGAAACCCACTAAGGGCATGTGAGGGTGTAGTGAAACTCACCTTAATAGGTGGACGTGACCAGACCTTTTCAGAGGAGGGAAGTGTAGGAGGAAGTAACACAATCTCCGCCACCAGCAACATCTCCGCATCTTTCTGAGAGACTGTTGGTATTTTCCAAATAATGGCCTGTTGAACCCCATCAAACCTCACATTACCTTTTCCCACATTCACTTTCACACTTGCGGTGTTATGCGGACATGGAACACGAATCTCCACATCATCACATCGCATCTTTTCAGGTATTTCACACTTTACACCAAATTCAATTTCAATACGTGTCTTGGATACTTCCTTCACACGTGCATGCAGAACTTTTAATGGGGGTGAGGAACGTAAACTGGCACGATACCGCATAAGCAAAAAAACACCATCTAATGGAGTAAAGGTTATCATTTGATCTGTACCAAGATTCACACATGGATGGAAAAAAGCATCTTCTACAGAAATTTCATCACCCAAAACAAGTTGACATTCAGGGATACCAGAAAGAAAATTCTTTACTGTTACTCGACCAGCTACACTGTTTTCTAAAACTTCTCCGGTTTGAGATACCAAAACATTTAATTCTTCAATAACATCAACAAATAATTCGTTCGCACGGTACCAAAGACCTTCTCTTCGCCAAGGCATTTTTCCTGTTATTCTTGATGTCACTTGACTAGATTCTTGTGGTTTTTTAATTAAACCTACATCAACTCCTTTTTCATCAATAAACAATTTCAGTAATCCCGCATCTGTAGTCTGTGGATATCCAAAGTCCATGCTTTCATCAATAAGCTCTTGCAATGCGATGAAGTTTTCTTTTAGAGTTTCCTCATTAATACTTTCAAAGTAAGCAAAACAAATATCCAGGAGCTGTATTGCGTACTGAAGACAAACAAAACAATTAACATTTCCATCGGATACAAATACTAAATATAAATCTCGAAATCCCACATGTACATAGCAAAAATTACCTATGATATTAATTGGACTACGATCTACCATCTTGGTAGAGATAAGTTGATTACGGAATTCTTCAGCAAGTCCTCGTACGCTGTAACCATCACGAAAACTCCGTGAAAGGATCACATCCCCTCTGGAGTCTAGAAACATTACAACACCTATCATTGTACTGGGGAAACAAAGAGAAGTAGCGCGAAGAAAGAAAAAGAAAAAAAAAAGAGCATGAGAGTACAGAGAGAAATAAATAAATAAATAATAATATGCTCCCACAGGAGTAATAATAACCATAAATAATAATAATAACAATAATAATAATAATAATAATAATAATAATAATAATAATAATAATAATAATAATAATAATAAGCACTAGTACGAATCGTAGTAGAAACAGTACAGCTTCACTTCACTCATTCCACATAGATACAGACGCCCACATGAACATTTTTTTTTTTCGCCTGAGTCATCGTGGTCTGTATTGAAGATTTATTTAACTTCCTTCTTCACCAGCCACAAAATCACCCGCTATATTTCGTTTATATTCCGCCTTCATCTCCCGTCTCCTCTTTCTTCTCTCTAGTGCCTTACGGTCTCTCACTTCGTCATATACAGAAACTCTTAGGAACCTATCCTTATCCACTTTAAAGTCATTCAATGCCTCAAGGGCAGCAGATGCCGATTCACATAATTCATATACAACAATGGCACAACCTTTTGTACAGCTATCACTCCCTATGCGGAGCTGTTGAATTGCACCGTAGCTTCCAAATACTTTGTATAGCTCTTCTCCACAACAAAGCTTTGTGGGAATTCCGGTTACTAGAAGAATACGTTCATCCGACATTGATCTAGAGAACACTACACTAACTTATCATTAATCAAAAAAATAAAAATAAAATAAATAAATAAATAAGAAATAAGGATGACAAAGTATGTTGTTTCTAAACAAAATTTTATAAGTAAATAATCAATAGTAATATAATTGAGTGTGTCAGCTTTGTTTTTGTTTTTTTCTGTTTTTTTTTTTTTTTTTTTTTTGTGGTCGAACTATCTTCTATGTTCTGTTTGCGATGTGTTGATCCAACCTCCCCTCGTAATTTCTTTTTTTTTTTCGACTTATGATAATAATTCGCGAACAGTAGATAGGGAGGTAACGGTAGTTTTTGGAGAGGTTCCCCCCACAAGCACAACATCGGGAAGAACAGTGCTCAAAAACGAAGCTAGTGGTTCATCGTGCAAAATCACCAAACCCGGTTTAATTTGTCGACAAAATGCCTCATATCCTTTTCCGGTCTGACAGAAGAGAATTTTGTGTCGTACAAGTCCATTAATATCTGCTACCATTAAAAGAATTTTTTTCTTTTCCTCTTCGCTTTTGATTTGACACATTAAATAAACATCCATATGGGTGGCAAGTGTTTCTAGGGCCCTTTTCCCATCCTCCCTCCACTCACCATTATCAGTAAGAACCTCCCAGGAAATACATACACCGTTACCTTTTAGGTCTTGATGAATTCTATTCCATACCGAAGATGAATTTATTTTTGTGGTATAAGAATCTTCTCTCCTTCGTGGGGGTGCTTGTTGTCTTTTACGTTTCTTTAATAGAATATAAAACGAAACGGCTCCAATAGCAAAAGTGACTATCACCCAGAGTTTTGAAGTAGATATTTCCTTCAATATGGTCCCAAGAAAAGGATCCCGAGTCATATAAGTAGATATTTTATTTTATATATATATATATATATTAATTGAGTGAAAAATGAACACTGTATCATGTGAGGAAAAAAAAAAGGTGGGGTGGGGTAAAAGAGAAAGGATTCAAATAAAAGAGATAAACCCAGAAAAAAAAAAAAAAAAAAAAAAAAAAAAAAAACAAAAAAAAAAAAAAAATATATATATATAACTAAAATAACCAGTGTAGTGAAATCTGTCACTAATTGGCAAAATAAAAATAAAATAAAAATAAAAAAGACTAGCTTTCATAAACATATGTATCAGGACGACTTCCTCTGGAAATAAACCCTTTACTCATAAGGGTTTCTAAAGACTTTTTAATATCAGTCATACTTGGTACGAATCCCTTTCCCTGTAGGAACTCAAAAACACGATTACATAATTCAGAATGCTCAATAAACTTGTTTTTCTTCATTATCTGAACTAAAACTGCTTGAAGTTTTGATGAATGTGAACTCTCTAGAGATTCATGATGAGTTCGTTCTTCTGTATGATCTTCTATGGCTTTACTTCCACTTGTTGCTCGTATTCGAAGTTTGGTTTTGTGATTTGTAAAACTTTGATTAAAAATGTACACTGGAGATCCGTTGATAAGTTCAACAGTAATTAATCCCATACTACAAAGAGATTCTAATTGAGGTAAAACATCACTTTCAACTAATTTTGTGGCACAACAAATTTGTTGAAGAGTTAGACGTTCCTCTTTTTCACGGTTTTGAAAACAAAGAATAGTATTAACAAATGCTGTTGGGGCAGCAAGTTCATATTTTTTTCCATGATTTAATGTAAAAAACACTGTCCCAAGGTTTTTATGAAATAAAAGTTTTCTGGCATTATAATGTGGAAGGTAATATGCTCGAAATAATTGTATACAAGATTGCATACTCAATGGAAGATCAATAGATAAATTTGTATATTCTGGCCAAACTCCAGAAGTTATTACAAGAACGTTAAAATCTAAAGGTAATTCTCTCTTTTTACAAGCATAAGAAAGAAATCCTTTATTAATTTCTTCTCGTACTTTTCCATCATTCATCATAATTTCAAGATGATTTACTACTGAATCTCCACATTCATTTCGAAGTTTTTCAATTAAAAAAAACTCATCTGTAAAAGAATAATCTGGTTTAGAATTGATTAATCTTGTTGCTAAAAGTAATTTAAAAATATGCTCAAAAGTTTCCTTTGATCTAAGAAGTCGAAATAAACTAAAAGTATCTGCTGCAATTTTTTCTAAAGTTTCCCTAGGAGGTCGTGATTTAATCTTTGCATCATAATAATAAGCAAGTTTTTCAGCAAAATCACTATTATCATTAACTATCTCTGTAATAGCTTGAACAACAGGTGATTTATCTCCTTTAGGAATTCCAGAAAGATTTTCAACTAATCCTTGTAATTTTTCTCTTAATGTCAAAACTTTTTCTACTGCAACTACAGGAAATTCATGATCTTTTTCATTTAATAATTCCGCTCCCATTTTTCTTGCAGTAGTAATTAGCATACTTAAACATGCTTCGGTTTCATTTACTTTCTCTAGAGCCATTACCAAACGTCCTAATGATTTTATATCCATATCTCTAATCATTTCAGTACCACCACCAGAAAGACTATAAAGTAATTTTTCAGTATTTTCTTTTATTAGTAATAATCCAAGATTTTGCTCAACTCTTTGACATGTTTCTTCACCTACCAAAGCAGAAACATCTAATTTAGTTCGTTCAATCACATCAAGTGCCCAAATAAGATACTGATTTGTATCCATTTTATTAAGCATTTCATTCATTTTAACTCTATATTCTTCTTTTAAAACAGTAATAAGTGGATCTTCAATATATGGTTCATAAAGTGTATCTCGGTAATGTTTACAAAGTTTTATACTTATTTCTCTAAGTGCCATTCGAGAAACGGTATCAGAAGAAAGACTTTTTCTAACACATTGTATTAAAACTTCTGAAATATTTTGATTTTTTAGTACAAATGTAGAAAAAAGGTTTTCTCCCATTTGTTGAATAGTTTGTCCATTCCTTGTATAGTTGTTGTTAAGGTATAACAAGACCCTGCTAATACCCAAAACTGAACCACTAAAGGCGTTCCATTCACTATTAAGATTTTGTAGAAATGTCTCTTCATTACAACTTAGTAATCGATCACGAATATTTACTACTTGAGCAGAAAGAATTCCTAGTAAATGATCAAAGAGGGGAGCACTACATTTACGTTGACAAAGATTGAAGACAGAATGATAAATCTGTTGAAATGAATAGTTTGACATCCTCTTATTTAAAATGGCATTAATTGCCTCACTAATTATATCATAATTTTCCTTAAGTGATGGATCTGAAGAAAATACTGGTGAACCTAGAGACATTACTATCGCCTTTTTTTTTTTTGTGTGTGTGTGAGCTCCTTTTTTCTTTTCTTTTATTACTTTAATTTATTAGGAAATCACCAAATAAAAAAAAAGAATAAACAAAAAGAAAAAGAAAAGAAGAAAAAGAAAAAAAAAATGATAATAATATTAAGAATAATAATAAAAAACAAAACAAGATAGAGTTAAAGAAAGAACGAAAAAAATAACAAAACAAATAGATAAATAGGCACAGTATATGCTTTATCGAGTATAATCAGTTTGTGTATTCTTCTGATTTGAAGGCGATTTATTTTCTTTTTCTTACTTTACTTTAACTCTTCCTTCAAGAAGTACTTCTGATTATCCCATTCTTTTTTTTTTTACTCTTTTTTTTTCTCGTCTCAGTATTTTTTTTTTCTTTTTCTTTTTGTTTTTTTGTTTTTTCAGGCTTGTAAATATGATTCCGAGTTAATTTAGAACGATTATTATTGTGTTGCCTTCTTCACAGAGCGATAGACACCAACCACGACGGCGTGATCTCTTTCAAATGGCTCCAATGAAGCCTGCTCTAACGGCTTTAGGCGATCTTTCTTTAGTTTATTAAGTTCCGATGCGATGACAACAGGAGCTTCCAATGTTGAATCAATACAGTTTGCTTTAATAGAAATCACATAATGACCTCCATTTTTCAAAAATGCTTGGGCATTAAGAGCCAAAATACGTGCTTGATCTGGTTGGGCAACATCCATAAAAATGCAATCCACCATAGGTACAAGCATACGGTACTTCATAGGGTAACGAGCATCTTCAATAATAGGTACAATATTAGGTCTTCTCTTAGACATATCAACAAGATCACGACCACTTCGGTTAGAAAACTCTACCGCATATACCATACCTTCAGGTCCAACAAGATCGCTTACATGACTTACAGTTGTACCACTTGCTCCTCCCAGATAAAGAACTTTAGATCCAGGTTTCATGTGAATACTCCCCACTCCTGCATAAATTGCAGCTGCAAGTTTAGAACGGTAAGGATTCCACAGGCGATATTCTTTCTTTTCATCTCCTCCTTGAACAGCTCCTAGCTCAATTCGCTTTTCACCGTATACTGAAATACCAGGAACCATGTTTAGTGTGCAAAGAGAATCGGCCTTTCCCTTGGAAATAAAGACGCCAGGATGAAGCATATGTGGTTCTACAACCACCTTTGCTCCTGCACCACCTCCTCGACCTCCTCCTCGTCCCCCACGACCTCCTCCACGTCCAAATCCTCCTCCTCTTCCTCCACCACCGCCTCCACGGCCTCGTCCAGCTGGTGCACCACCTCTGCCACCACCACCTCCTCGAAATCCTCCACGACCACCACCTCCACGCCCAAATCCTCCACGCATGGTGCTAATACCCTAATATTAATTTATTTATTTTGTTTTTTTTTTTTTCAAAAAAAAAAAGAGAAAAGAAAAAAAAATAAAGGAAAAATAATATACAGAGACATGAAGAAAGTTAATTACCAGAATAAAAAAAAAAAAGAAAAAAACATTTCACTGTAAATGTTTTTTAAATAATCAAATCACTCAAACAAGGTTACAATGAAAAAAAAAAACATGTGGAAAATAAAATAAAAAAAGAAAAAGAGAACACAAACTACAATGTTAAGCTTAAAAGAAAAAAAGAACAAAGGTGAAAACAAACAAAGGTGAAAACAAAAAAGAAACATAGTGGTAAATTAAAAAAAAAAAAAGAATACACTTAGTTTTCCCTTTTTGGTCCCTATTTCCATTTCAATATCACTCACAGAAAAAGAAAAAAAAAGAAAACAGTTGCATCAACTCTTACCTCATTTACTGTAAAATCTCCCTCTCACTTGGTTTTATATTTAAGGTTCACTTTCCTTTGTTTGTTTGTTTGTTTGTTTGTTTGTTTTTATTTGTTTTTTTTTTTGCACTTTATCTTGCATTTTTAATAGATCCTTTGATTTTCAAAAGAATGAACACTAAAATATGAAAAAAAAGGATTAAACAAAATAAGAAAAAAAGAACAAATAAAGTAATATATATATATATATATTTGAATAAAATGCTGTAGAATAAAAACAAATCCTTTTCCTCAGAGACGTCCCATTCCACCATAAAGAAGAATAGAAATAAAAAATATTGTGAAACTAAATAGAGTATTTATTTTTAAATAAAATGCATGACTCATTAAGATTTACTCTTCTTAATTATGTTTTTTTTTTTCTTTTTCTGTCTCTTTTCCAGAGACCGCAACGGTAAAGAATAATAATAATAAAACATAGTTAAGAAGAGCAAATCCCGCATTCACAGGTAACGCCCGGTAAAGAAAATCACACGGGCGATAAAAAAAAAAAAAATAAATAAATAAAAACGAACATTACCACCGAAGGCTCCTGTAGAAGAAAAAAAAAACAAGAAACAAAAATCGGGAAGGCGGAGGCCGGCCGCGTTCCCCGCCGCGCCCCCGCCCCGGAAAAAGGAAACCCGCGGAAACGGCTCCCGGCCCCGCCCCCTTTTTTGTTTTTTTTCTTATTCTTTTTTTTAGTTTCCTTCGCCCCTAGCGGCGGACGGGAAAAATAGGAAAGTGAAAACGAAAAGAAAACAACGAAGACCCGGGGGAGAAAGCGAAGCGAGAGGTCGGAACCGCAGTTTGCGAAAAAGGATTGGCCGCCAGGGGAACCGAACCTCCCGACCCGCTTCCCAGACCATCCCTGGAGGGTGGGGGAGACCGATGAGAAAAGGGCGGGAAGACGAGAGGGCAAACCTCCCGTTAGAAGGAAAAAAAAAAACAAGAAACAAACGAACTAAAAGAAAAAAAAGAAATACGCTCGCTACTTTAGCCAACCCCGGCAAAAGAAAACAAACAAATAAATAAAGCAAATATATATATATATATATTCGATAAAGTTCCCAATAATTCCAACAAGAACGTTCCATTATAAGAAACGTGAAGGCTAGGCATTAAATATCAAATTTTCTATTCTGCCAGAAAACTCTCCGGACAGAACTTACGTAGTTAAAGATTTTAAGACCTCTTTTCCCTCTTCAGATCCTTTCCGCATTGGAGGGTCTAGGGAATGGTTGGTTCGGAAAACAGAAAAAGAATAATCTTAGTCTTACTTCCACCGCAAAGAAGAAAAGAGAAGAAGAAAGAACAAACCCTGTATTTGATCTCCAAGAATTGGAACCCCATGATATATATAAAAAATAAATTGTGTGTTTTTTTTTTTTAACAATTAAAAGGAGGAGAAAAAAATAATGAAGTTAAGGAGTTCGAAAAGAGAATGCGCAGTCCGGGAATCGAACCCGGGCCTCCCGCGTGGCAGGCGAGAATTCTACCACTAGACCAACTGCGCCTTGAACGACACTTAAAGGAATTATATATATATATATTATATAAATTTTTTTACCCTCCCCCCTCCCATAGTCTATAGGAAGAAAAAAAGTAGAAGTTATGAGAGAAGAGGTAATTATATAATTTTTTGAATACCAAAACCGTGGCCGCTTAGCTCAATGGCAGAGCGCCGTCCTAGTAAGACGGAGGTCGGGGGTTCGATCCCCCCAGTGGCCTTGGTTTTTCGGAATTTTTCCAGAAAATCCCCATTATTATTACAAATCACTGGTGAAAAAAAAAAAGGAAGTATGGGGTTTTCAATTCTCCCATAAAATGAAAAAAAAATAATTTTTTTTGTTTTTTTTTCTTTTTCTCCTCTCTTTCTGGGATTTACCGTATTAGTATGCTGCAGGTGGCTGTTTATATAAAATTCATATTTATTCTTCCGAGAAAAGATCGAATGGCAAAAAAATTGGATAGAATCCAGTAAATAGTGTGGAAAAGAATTTATTTTACCTTTCTGGGTTATCCCAGCGGCCAAATGCAAAATTTTTTATCAAAGGAATACCATAACTGCTAACCATCCAAAATGGGTCCATTTGCTTCTTCCTTTAAAGCATTCACAAAAAATGTGAAATTTGTAAAAGAAACCAAAGATGACGATGATAGCGCAGTCGGCGCGCATGCCCTAGAACATTCTTCAAATTAAAAAAAAAAAATTGCACAATCATAACGCAGCGGGATCCGGCGCTATTTAACATTTATTACTTATGAACCCCGAAAGCGATATAGAAGAGGGCACTGTTTGGCCCAAGGCTTCCCCACCGAAAGAACAAGACGCAATGTCCCCTAGCACGCCTTCCAATAGCCAAACGTCAAGAAGGGATTGGATTTAAAAAAGAATACCCCCTAGCTTTACTCCCCCTTTAAAAAAAGAATAAAAAGGAAAAGAAATATTTATTTCTATATTTCTTTATACAAGTTCTAAGATTCTGTCACATATCTCTACGCAGTCTTTTAAAGTTGATATTTTCTAAATACATAACAGAAACTAACGAAATGGAAGAGTGCTGGGAAGCCCCTTTTAAACCGCTCCCCGATCGGAGAGGTTTGGGTTTGGTTGTTGGGTGGGCTTTTCAGAAACTTACGATTGACAAACTCTGAGATTAGAAAGAAAACTCATTTTCCTAAAAATTAGAACCCCCTGTAAAAAATTTGCTAAAAAACAACAGTAAAACTCGATCATTCTTTTCGCAAGTTGTGGAAAAAAAAAAGGAATGCACGTTATCAAAATAAAATTTGACTTGGTTTTCGTTTTCTGGGTGTGTATGTGTGTGTTTGTGGGGTGGGGTTTCTTTTAAAATCCTCTTGGTTGATTTTTATCGTGAAGGATTGATGAAATTAATAAATTTTTCATTTTCTATCCAAACACACTTTGCGTTGGTCATTTTTGAATCCAAACCCATCCTAACTTTTAGTGAAAAGAATTTCTTTCTATAGATTGATGCGTCTCTCTCTCTCTCTATCTCTCTGTCTGTGTCTGTATTTTTTTTTTTTAATTTCTTTTTCAGTAAACTCTCTTTCATCCTTCAAAAACAAAACGAAAATAAAAAATAAAAAATTTTTTTTTTTTTATCCCGCCCGTGGTGGGTGACAAATTTTCCCCGAAGGAGTACCGGATATAGTATTTGCACTTGTGAACAATCACCGAAGGATCTTGCGTTCACACCTCCCTGCGCAAAGCTTATCCGGATAAATTTTTTTATTTTAAATAAATTAAAAAATATTATTTTATAAAAAAAATTAAATATTTTATATGTCTGAATGCCTCAAATTCGCGATCCTGAGAGAATCGTTCTTTTGTTAATGTTTAATTTCCAGAAAAAATATCACTGGGTTCGAATACATGAACACACGATATTTTTCAAATCTTTCCTTTTCTTTTTTTTGTTTTCTTTACCTTTTGGAAAAACCCTGGAAGAAGAAAAAAAAAAAAACCAAAAACCCCGCGAATTGCCGGGATTTTTCTTTTTGTTAGATCCCCACTTCCCCCTCCTCCTCCTCTTGAAGCTCGGAAAAGGGGGATTTTTGGCGCGGGGGTTCCGCTCCTCTGTTGGGCGGTGGGGCTGCCCTTCCCCCATGGCCCCGGGAAAAGGAAAAGGGAAAGGGGAATAAAAACGGGGCGGCCGGCCGAACCATTTTCCTTACCTTTTGCTTTTTTGCTTTTTTATTCTGCCCTTTTCTTGGGGGTGTGTTTCCCTGATGAAAAAGAAAAAGAAAAAAAAAAGAACAAAAAAAAAATTTTATCCTCCATTTGGAAAAAAGTGAAAAAAAATGAGTCTGACAACCGCAACGGCCACCAGATCCCAAATCACTGTGAAAGAAAAAAAAAAAAAGAAATCAACAAACGCCACACAAATACAGTATTGTAAGAAAGAAAGGCATATATATATATATATATAGATACATACGTTTGCATAAAAATACATCCGCCTTTTAAACGGCGACCAAAAGTCTTTCTGAAAGAAAAATAGAATGAGCTTCAGGAAGAATGTACTCTGAAGAATCATCATCAACTTTGTGATCATAAATAAGTTTTTCGGCCAAAACAGTAGGTTCTAACGGTGATTGATCTCCATTTTTATCAACTAAATAGACATTTTTGGCTTCCCCTTCAACAAATAAAAATGTCTGGTTTTCCTTCTCATTTTTGGGAATAAGTATAAAAACGGCATGGTTCGTACAAAAAACAAAAATGGAAGCTATAATCTCATCAAAGGAGACTCCATCATTTGATAATAAAGGAAAATGACTAATACCAAGGGAAAGGGCAATCCTTTCTGACCATTGCATTTTTCCAAAAAATGCAGCTTCTTCTTTACGACCCATCCAACGTCCTAATGGACCATAACTATCCATTCTCTTGCGTAAAATCTTTCCACCTTTTTCACAAGGGGCTCTAGATAATGGAAGACCACATGAGAACCATTCCATTGTATTAGCAAGAGCAACACTTCTATTAGCACAAGTCCAAATAGACACAATAAAAGGTTCATCAGGATCTAATTCTGGACTTAACCGTTCAACACGTAAAGGAAAATACATACTTTCTGCACTTCCCCATGCAGCTCTTAACCCTTTAAGAGTAGAAGCATCTATTCTCTTTTTTTTACTCTTTTCATTTGAACCGGTAACTGAAAAATTAACAGCTGTTGGAGTAGTAACAGAATGTGTAGAACCAAATCCAAGTTGTCCAGATGTATTATCACCAAAAGCGAATAATTTTCCAGTTTGAAGAAGAACAAAAGAATGTTTTCCTGCAGCCACAATTTGCTTAATAGGTAATCCAAATAAAAGATGAATAGATTTAAATGATGGTTGTAATAATGGACGTCGGCTTCCACCCAGTTGTCCTTCTAAACCAAGACCACAACCATAAACACAATTTCGCTGACTTGTTAAGAGTAAGGTATGAAAAGCACCACAAGCTACAGCAATTACAGGTACACAAATTCGTTTTCCCTCTACAACATCACCCTCTTCATTACCCCTTTTACCAAGACTAAATCCGTTAATCTTACGTGGAGGAGATAATATCGGCAATTCATCATCATCATCATCATCATTATCATTACTATTACTAGATTTCTCTAAAAAGTAACTCTCCCAGACGGTTCCATCACCTAATTGTCCATATTTATTACTGTATCCAAAAGAAAACACTGTTCCATCATCCTTACAGAAAACAATATGATTATCACCTGCAGCAACATCACAAACAATACCATCACCACTTTCTATTTTAGTTCCATGCTTCTTTTCAGACTCAGGTGCTAACAAGACCAATCGACCAGTACGAAATAATGCGGCACCGTAGTGTTTTGCACAACGTACCACTTTTATAAGAGTATCACCCTCTGCGGTATAAGTATCAAGAAGTGCTGTCGTCTTTTCACATAGAGACGTGGTATTCACTGGTACATCAAGCACCACATAGGGACCCATTTTTTCTTTTTTTTTTTTTTCTTTTTTAAATAACTTTCCCCACTCCCTTATTTCTTTTATTTCTATCCGATAGAATAAAACAAGATGAAAAGATAGAAAACAAAAAAAAAGAAATCAATAAAGAGATGTCACAGGAAGAAAACCCCACCACCAAAAACACAAGAACAAGAACCAAGATTATATATACATTTATATGTTTATGATTTTTTTCTGTTTTTTTTTTTTTGTATATATTTACTTTCGAGCGATGGAACGATAAGAATTAAAGAAAAAAAAAAAACAATAGGAGAAAAGACAGGGAGAGGAGTGACAGCAAAATTGAGTTGCAGGAGATGATGATAAAACTCACTATTGTATTTCCAAAAGGACCAGCATTTCCATTTACTTTATTGTGTCTTTATTATCATTATTATTACCATCCATTATTCTCTAATCACAGGATGAGGTTTGTTTCTTCGCGATAATCAAATTCATTATATCTGCAACTAGGAAAAAAGAACCTGTAATAAATATTTGCGGAGATTTTGAGGTATCTTCCGTCTCATTTACAGTAACATTACATAAATCAATAAGTTCCTGAATTGAATCAAATGGTCCTGTACAAGATATACAAGGAACTTCACGATAGAGTTCCCTCCAGCATTCGGTAGTAGATACCATCTCTTTCTTTGCTCTTTCTTCTGCCGTTAATGCCGCAGTGGCTGTGGAAGTTCGAGGATTAAATATTTGAGCCACAATAACTTTACAAAATCCACTCACATACGGCATAAATCCTTTTAACACATAATGAGGATCGCGAGAGGTGTAGAAAACAAGTATTCTTCGTGGATGAGGATCACCAGAAACCCTGCAACTCTCTTCCATAAACCAATGGGTAGAATCCCGTAGACTTTCATACGTATGAGCTCCATCCAAGTAAAAAATAACATTAGATTCACCACCAAATGGAAGTACTTGCGAACGACCTGCAAAAGTCATAGTTTGTAATACATTACGTTCCACTTCACTTAATGGTAAAGTAGGGAGAATCCCAGCAATACGTCTGGCTGCCAGTAACGCCAATTTGGAATCTTCAATAGCATGACTACCTCCAATCGCAAGAGAAGGCCAATTTCGTATGGGTAATGTATGTTCATCCACTACCACCACAGGAGCTCCTACTTTATGTCCATACATTTCAAGTACTTTAATAGTAGAAAGATGATCTTTTTGTGGGGCAGTGTAACAAATCACACCAGGTTTCATAATACCAGCCTTTTCCAGTGCAATCTCTTCTATACTATTCCCCAAAATTTCTGTATGATCAAGACCCAACGCTGTAATGACGCATACATCCGGTGAAATAGCATTTGTGGCATCAAGACGTCCACCCATACCAACTTCCATCACGGCCACATCAACAGCCTCTTCTACAAAGATATGTAGAGAAAGGACAAACATAAATCGAAAAAAGTTAGACCGTTGTGCAATATCACGAGAGAGTTGACTTTCTGAATTCATAAGTTCTGTATAGCGATCTTGCATTTCAAAAAAGTATCGCGTAAATAATTCCTTTGATAAAAGAGCATTATTCACCATAATACGTTCTCGAACATCCACAATATGAGGTGATGTAAAGAGTCCAACCTTCAATCCATATGATTGTAATAACGCAGAGGTATATGCTGAAGTTGTTCCCTTCCCTTTGGTGCCTGCCACATGTACAAATCGCAGTTTCTCCATATGGCCTCGCATATTAAGACGATCCAGTAATAACATTGTCGCCTCCAAATTGTTTGGACAGGGATTGGGTTTACCACCAGTTAATATATTTATACTACGCAATACATCCGCAAAGGTTCGACCAACAGCAGACGGGGATAAAGAGTTCATAAACACTACGCCCCCACGGCTCCTCTAATAATGATAGTGATAGTGATAGTGATTGATTGGGGAAACTTACTAATAAGAGTAAAATACAAAAAATAGGAGAGACAACTCCTAAAGACCATAGCAAAATGAAGGAGTAAAAGAAGAAAAAGAAAAGAAATGACTGCGCAGTAAATAGTAATCATATACACTAATACTACTATTTTCTTTTTTTTTTTT